>NC_135498.1:54934443-54939443 GCF_052857255.1 Amblyomma americanum | reverse complement strand
TCCAGCCAACCTATTGTACTTCTCTTTTAAGCCGTAAACCGCGTTGTGAGTACTGGCGAATGACAGCGGATTATCCCGAAAGATTTTGAATCGCTTGAGCTTTCAAAACTGCTGTGCGTAATGGCGGCAGGAAAAGCGATTGAGCGACAGGCGAATCGAACGACGCTTAAGTGGCACATAGCATTCTTGTACATCGACAGCATTCGACGTGCAGCTATCTATATATACTTCGACGGTACTCGCTTCAAATAGGCTTTTTTGCTTCAAATAGGCGGAAAGCCCCGCAGCGAGTGTTGGTGAGGAATGTGAAACGCAAATCGTCATGTTAGCGTACCGGACTTGCTAGTCGAAACCCTAATTTCATGTGAAAGCGGCAAAACAATCGTGGTCAAAGAAGAATTAACTTAACTGGAGCGGTCAACAAAAATTTAGAATAGAGTCTTTATAGTCCTGTTTCACTTCATTTGCTCGCTTATTCTATCTTGAGCATGGTGAAAATAATGTACTTTTATATCTTGGTACACTAACTGTTTTTTTGTAGCTTCACTTATAGTAATCGTCTTCAGCGTGTCCCTCAAAAGACAAAGTGATCGAAACTAAACAGGAGCCCCCTACAACGGCACTCCTCCTCATTACATGTAAGAACCTTGTGAGCTCAAACACAGATTAGGGCGCGAACAATTTCCTAGATGGCAATAGTCTGAGCATAGCAGGTGGCGTAGTGCTTATGCGAGACTAATTCTCTAACCTAAGTGGTAGTTTTCTTTCGACTCAAGGGTTAGAATCGATGCTGGGCTATGTCTGTGTTCGGCTGCTATTTTGCATAAAGCCCGAAAACTCCCAATTTATGGCACTCTTTTGCCGGGCCGTAGAAATAGTGGGAGAGCTAAGGCGTCCCGCTAAATCATCTAAGTTGTCTGCTAGGCTCCTTCTTTGACACAAAAGACAGCAGGTGCCCAATATGCTTAGAGGCGGAGCCCACACATTCATATAAATCAAGTAAAACGTATGTGCCAGCAAATTGAGAGAGCCAGGGAGGCAGAGAGAGAGAGAAGAAGAGTTCTTGGGAAATGGAAAAAAAAAGGCAGCAACGGCAACCGCTCACTCAGGAAAGCTGCCCGATGTATCACCTGTCGTAGTGCATGGCCTTCCAGATGATCGCACGACGTGAACGGGGCATCACTCTGCCATTTTAGAGTACATAAAATGTCTACTTCAAGATAATACGATTGAATCCCGTCCCCCGTTCGGGTGGATTGTTGACAGTGGCTCGTCAAACACACGCCGAGGACCGAGATATGTTGGCCTTCGCGGCCGCCTGTCAGCCCCCCACACACGTCGCGCAGACATCGCGGAGGGAAACCTTCGCCTCTTTGATCTCTTTGCACGCTTCGATGGGCATCGCTGCCTTGTCAATACAGGCGAGCCATCTGTGCTCTCAGTAAAACTGTGCAGTGCCGAGAAGGCTGGACGTGAAGGGTAGTTGTGCCCAGGAGCTGAATTCACAAGCGCTTTGTACCACGCATTCGCTTCTGTTGACTACTGACTGGTCAGTTGAATTTCGTCTTCTCAACTGTTGCGATTAACCAGCGTAGCAATGCCGATAGCCGCTCCTGTTGGAGAGCAGTCCACGTGCATTCAGTAATTCCTCACGCCATAGTTGCAGGGTCTGCCGAGATGAACAGATTTTGAGGGACACAGTAGGATAGTGCGAACAGAATGAAGGATGCCGCTCAGCCGGAATGCATTAGTGGCTGCTCACGCCTCTTTCAAATGGTATCATTCGGCGTGTATGTTTGATCTTGGTTTGTTTTCCTAACTTGGTTCCTGGCTACTTCGTGATTCCTGGTAGGCCTTCGGCCCCCAGAATAGTTCTTACCTCCACTTTATTTATTTTCTTTTTGAGGTTGGTCTGCAGAAAAAATTTGAAAATGGAAGGACCATAGAATAGCTTTCTTTTGCCCTAATATTTTCGTGAGCTTCATTCTGTGTACCCCTGCACCTGTCTGACGTTTTTAATTCATTCAGACTATCCCGTTTGAAAAGCTACGGGTATAAATAGGGAGAAAGAAAAAGGAAAGAGGAAAATGTGGCGATGTTATCTAGTTTACGTGGAAAGAGATAGGGGCATAAGACTTTACATTACTTTTCTTCATTTTAAAGTTACAGCTATGCTTACATCGTAAATTCAGTTGGAACGTCAATATATGTAGCTTCATACGAAGTGTTCTTTTCGTGTTCCAAATGCAAAGTTTTCATTTTCACAGGAATAGGAAAAGGACACCCAAACATTTCCCTTCGCATTAGGTGACATGTAGCAGGAAGCGAGTAAACAAAAAAAATACACACTTGCATTGAACAATGCTGCTAGAAAGCGGATAGTAGCCAGCTCGGCCGCAGGAGAGATATTCGAGAGTCTGCTTCTTCACATTGAAGATCGTGAAACAGTGGCACTATTTAACTCTTTACGTGAAGACCGCGTTGATCACTCCTAAGGTCTAATGTCATAGCCAATAAATAAAAGAGAAATTACAGTACATGTAAAAAAAATAACCAAGCTACTAGTTGACATAGATTGATCGGAAGATATTTATTTCAAACATATATTTGAGGGTTCCCAGGTGAAAATGTTGCTGCGGAAAAGCTTCAATAGTAAGAAACTGCAAGAGCCGCTTTTCCTGATGAAAAAATTCCTTCGCCGGCTGCGCAAAGGATCCATCAAGAGCCGCTTCACTGGGAGTCGCGTATCATATTTCTGTCCTCTGGTGCAGAAGGAATTTTGAGTTGGGGTGGACGGCAAACTGAGAAACGCGCCAAAAGTATCAGTCTTCAATTACCGAAGTTATTCCAGCCTATTCCAGACCAACAACGCGGCAGAACATTAGCTAGCGATTTACGACCGCCCCTCCGTGTCTTTGTGTCTTTGTCGTCATCTGCAAGAAAAAAAGAGGAGGCTTTTTTTAAAAAAAATATAAATTTACTCGTGATTTAAGTAAACTGTCCGACTTTCAGAACGCACAGCTCGCACGAACCACTCCGAAGGGCCAACAGGAACAGACTGTTATGGAAAAGGTATGATATGCTAGAGTAAAAACGAAAGGAAATATACTTCATACTCAGCGCTCACTCGCATCGCGCAGGATGTGGATGTCATCGGAAAGGTGCAGTGTAGCGATCATAGGATGACAAGGTCTGTAATCGGGCTACACGTGAAGCAGAAACGGAAGAAACTAGTAAGGAAGAAGCCCATAAACGAGTTAGTGGTAAGAGGGAAAGTAGAGGAATCCAATCTGTCGCTGCCGAACATATATTCGGCTTTAACCAAAGACGGCAACCTTAATGCTCAAGCAGTGCACAATAATGTCAGAGCTGTCGTTACGGAGTGCGCAGAAGAAGTAGGTGGTAGGATGGTTAGACAGTGCACCGGCAAGCTCTCTCAGGAGGCGGAAAATCTGATTAAGAAACGCGAAAGCACAAAGGCCCTCTAACCCCACAGACAGAATCGAACTGGCAGAACAATCAAAGGTAACCAATAGGCGCAGGCTTCCCGACATAAGAAAGTATAATATGGAGAGAATCCAGCACGCTCCAAAGAACGGAGTCAGGATTTACGCGGTTAAAAACTAGGCGGAGGAAAAAATATATGTATGCCCTATGAACTATACAGAGACAGACGACACTGTAATTACCAATATGGACAACATATTTAAAGTAGCTGAACAGTTCTCTCAGGAGGGGGAAATCTGATTAAGAAACGGGAAAGCACAATGGCCCTCTAATCCCACAGACAGAGTCAAACTGGCAGAACAATCAAAGGTAATCAATATGCGCAGGCTACCGACATAAGAAAGTATAATATGGAGAGAATCCGGCATGCTCCAAAGAACGGAGTTAGCCTTTACGCGGTTGAGACGAAACTAGTCCTAGGCAAAAATAAGATGTATGCGCTATAAACTATACAGAGACAAGGAGGACGCTGTCATTAGCAATATGGATAACATATTTAAAGTAGCCGAATAGATCTACAAAATTTGTTCAGGAGCCAATGTAACCAGCACATTAATGAGAGAAAGAAAGGGTAGTTCATGGCAGTTGGACATCCCGCCATCAATAACGCAACTTACTAGAGGTCACCTTACGTAGGTCTAAATAAATTACTTTTAAATAGCTATAAATACAATTCAGCATGTATATCTGCGCGGCACTCTTTCACGAACTGCACCATTCAATGTTTATATCATCGTGCTTGGTGCTTCTGTGCAAAAGGTTTGGTTCTGTATCTCGTCGCTAAATTGAAACCAGGTGTTTCCGGCAGTTCCGCAATATATATGCTGAGTAATGGAGGGCTATCAGAATATGCTGCGTTTCGTTTTCCGCGCGGAATCGTAAAATATGACTTAGAATTAGCGTCTTGTACATGAAATAGGCTCCCTTCACGCTCTGCGTCCTCGCAAAGCGCTTAGCAGCATACTCAGCCGCATGCAGCAACCCTAACTGATAAAGCACCGCAGATTAACCGCATGCTTTGTCCGGGCTATTACTATCCTCCCACTTGTCTGAGGTCGACAACTGTTTCCTCCCAATCAGCGTTCGGGAAGAATTTAACGTAAAAAAGTAAAAAAAGAGAGAAAAAGGCTAACAGATGAGACGCACGGTGCGCAGCGAAGGGCGGCCATAAAGTGCACCCTGTAATGAGAGCTCCAGGTCGCCTCGAAAGCTGCCGCACTAAAGGGATTAGGATCCGTCGGTGGAGATTTATCTCGAGCTTCTAATCCTCTTTCAGTGCTCCGTGCAGGATGCCGGCATCCGTTCAACGCCGCTTCCTCGCGTCCTTCTTGTTGCCCTTTTGCACGCATCCGAGTCTCATCTGTAGCATCTTTTTTGTCCTCGCGCCTAACACTGTGTATAATTTTTACCTCCTCGTATGAACCGGAGCTCATTGCTGCCCGACCTCGGCTTTTCCCCGGACCTTTTCGTAGCGGATGAGAAGGGGTGTCGCG
>NC_135498.1:54744443-54929443 GCF_052857255.1 Amblyomma americanum | reverse complement strand
AAGGCGAGCCCTTCAGTCCATGTTATTCATTAATAAGGAACGTTTCAGATGAGTGAGGAAATTAATTCTGCGTTAGCTGTAGACAGCTATGCAATCAACGATCAGAAGTGCGCGTCTTAATGAGGTCTCCAAAGCTGGACCTCTTTGATTTCTTGCTATCATTTTTCGTATTATTATGACCTACGCGACTAGCCTTATTAAATCTCGAGTTTCCTGCCTCAGCATCACTGCGGTGTTCCCCTAAATGAGCTGACGTTTTGCCACGTTCATTACGATATGCTTAGGAGCTTTTCTCTCAATTTCGTTATTAACCTTGCTGATTTCGCGCCTTTTCGATCTTACACGCAAAAGCATGCGAGAATTTATGCGTTGTCGCCTTCTTTCTCCCAACCATATAGAGAGACTTCATCTCTGGTAAAAAAAAGCTGCTACAGCCTCTAAAATATCGTTCTTACCTGAAAATTAAGTAGTTAAAGACTATCTACAGCGACTTTCATGCTCCGGGCATATTGCGCCAGTGATACGTTTTACGCACTATATATATAGCCTGCGCAGTAGAAGAGGACGGTGTCTAGCAGCAGCAGTGCCTTAACTACGACCCCCTGATCGAAAGTTTCTAGCTTAGCAAATGAAGGAGGAACATTGAAATTACACTTAGCAGATCGCAACTGCCGAATTTACTGCATAAAATATGCTGAATCCGGCCCCTGGCTGACGAAAGAGCAAGTGGAAATAAGCGCTAAAGCAATTTTACGGCGAACAGTTTTATTTATAGATAGCTCATCAGCAATGGCCGTCAGTAATAAGTCGCTCGAAGCAGCTGGTTAGCGCGCAAAACACGAACTTCTCTCCCGGCTCGGGCGCCGTGCTAAACCCACCCGTTGCAAAGGCTACAGCCACAGATAATAATCACCGTCATCATCATCGAAATCTAACCCATTCGTCATTGCAGAGCCCGCACAGCCATGGTAGATGGTCTGCCGAAGAAACAGCATATAAGGTAAGGAAGCCCGATGATCGCCGCGATCGGGAGCAAGAAAAGCAGTGTTGCATCATGCAAGGTACCGTCGCGCACTCATCCGAACGTACAGCTGCCGGCGTAGCATCACCGTCACATGAAAGTCGCCAATGAGTGTCGGAAAGGAGAGTGGGCGAAGGCTCTGGCTATGTCTGACTCGTCGAAAGCAACGACGGCCGATGATGGAGTTTCGCAGTCGACACGCTGCCCCGCTATGGGCTAAGTGCTCATAGACGACGAGACGCGAGGCCGTAGGACCAAGCTAGCTTTTCGCTATAATAAGCCGTGTGATGCCGTCAGAGGGACCATTTGTAATTTCTTTTTGTTGGTCACACGTAGCAACCATACCCATTGCAATACACTCTAGTAGCAACTGAATCAGACTATTGGTTGCAGCCTTTGGGAGCATAATGAACAAGCTTTGAAACGCAAACCATCATAGCGACAAAGATTGGCGCTGGTTTAGCTCTGGTTAAACCTGGAGTGACGCGATAGCTACTACATCTGGCCAAACTCGGTCACGTGACCAACCACGTGGTGAACCACGTGATCAGCCACGGCGCAGCGCCACCGCCAGCTGCTACACATCACGTGACCAACCACGTGACAGCGTGGCGGCGCAGCCACAGGGTGGCGGCGCCGCGACGCTGAAGGCCCGCAGTGCTACCGTAATGTAGCTATCGCTACAAAAACGCCTGCTTAGGAAGCAAGCTTGCAAAGAAATGAAAAACTAACGACATTGGCGTGAATACTGAGCGCGTGCAGGGCGATCAGAAAGATGAGGTTGCCCTATAGCCTGCTGCTTCTAGGTTGTCGTTAGGCGCTCGTAGTGGCGTCGAATCTCAAGCATGGCGTGCATTTGTGCACTTGTGCAGCTTCACTGTCACGTTGTAGACAGTGTTACACATCTAGACGAGAGTTCTCTACAGCAACAATACAACTGAATGTTAATGTATTTTGGGGGTACGAGTTCACCCTTAAGGAGGCCTCCTTAAAGCATGGAGCTAAAGAAGAAAAAAATCTTCGACATTGCTTCAGCGCAAAAAACCCTTTCCTGTCATCTATAAATTCATTGATTTCGGGGAGTCGTCATACGGCTACTGGCACAACGGTGTAGTGTTTAAGCGATGCATCACTGTTCGGGAAGGTGGCTCGTTCAAACACAGCCACTGGTGGGGCTTGTGAGACAAAGGTTGCTCTTGCCGAGCTTCCGCAAGGCTAATTTTTGCATACATAGTTAATCGGGAGGCTGTCTATTCCGCGACCAATGAGCTGATGCGAAGTGCTACGTTAGGCAGGCGGCTGATGCATTGAATTTAGTTCGGTAGGTTTCATTGCATCCTGCCGTGATGGACAGGGGCCCATTCAGGGATTTTTGGCTTGGACATCAGCGAGTTCTTTTTGTGAAGGCAAACTTACTGTTGTGTCTTTAAAACCTCAATCTTTTTTCTGATGCCATTATTTGCCTTTTGTAACCCTAGGTGCGAAAAAATGCGCTTGAGGAAAGCAAAAATACTATTCGTGATGTAGGTCCCCACAGGCATTATTATGTCACCAAAGAACTGATGTCTGAGGCAGGATAGGCAGCCAATGTTCGCGAAACAAACGGTTTCTTCAATGAAAGCCTACGTGAACATCACCTGACACTGCGAAATGCAACTACACGGGGTTTTTCATCTAATACTTTGCACAAATTTTTGAAATAGAATTTTTGAGTTCGAAGAGCACTTGATTCGGCATAGCAGTGTCAGCAGTGTAGTACATCAGTGTACAGCTAAGGCGTCCAAACTAGCCAGCTGTTTAACTAATATTGAATAGTTAACTTCTTCAGAGTTATGGTTAGGCACCTTGATTATTCAGAAGTGTCTAGCTTACCGCAATTACATGCCATACCAGTTTTTAGCTTTTTGAAAACGCGGTAACCCTCGGACCTGTGGCCCAACAAATTTTGGCTAGTCCGGCGAGTTAAGGGTACTGGAGGGGTTGCTTTGCCTGCAAGCCTCTCGATAGCGCATGCATTTTTGCGGATGTAGGCAAAATTTGTTGTCTTCCCACGATTTAGCACAGCGAGGAAAACGTTGAAGACGCCGGTTTTTTTGTGAGACATAGCTCAGTTGAGCTGGTGCAGGCATGTTTCTCTTGGCATATCCTATAGCATACTTATCACCAGATTTCATTCGCTCTGATAATCCTTTCTAGCCGTTTGGAATACAAAACTTCCGCCATAATCTATTCGACACGTGTGCGCCTTTAAACGCGGATTTAGAAGCTCCATCAACCCAGTAGAAAGAGAGAGAGAATTATTTATTCTTCTGGCCGGAGCTTTTCAGTATTGCGGCAGTCTACTAGGAGCTCATCAGGATCACAATGACAGCAACTTAGATTTGTCGCATTCTCGAGTATTCTAGAAGATTTATTCCTGTCGCCGGAAAGAGCGCTGAACAAAGACATTATCACTCGAGAAATCTGCTGTCTTTCATCTTCGAAATGAATTGTCTTCTCGGCTACTAAAACAACGGAGCATTTCCTTCTCCGATATCGAGCTACTCGTGCACTTTCTATTGTCTCATATAAGAAGGCTGAGAAAACTGGCAAATGGAAATACTCTTATCTTTTGCATTTGCTTCATGCACTTTATTTTTTTCTCTCTTTCTTGCAAATTATATTTGTTCCTGTGAATTGCAGCGCAAACTGCGCTCAAAGACTTTTATCATTTGCCCTTTTGTTTCGCCTTATCTATAGCTAACTTTTCATCGAGCGCGTCGTTTATCTTACCAGTTTATTGACGTAGGCGGTAACCAAATTACTGAAGTACGATCTGTGGGAATCTGAGTGATTGATTGTTCTTTAGAATTAGCAGAAACACGTATTTTTGTTCTTCGCTATCGAACACATTTTTAACGAGCATGTCTTGCAACCGGTATCGAACCAATCTTACTTTATTGTTCTAATGAACGCATGACCACCCGACTTTATGCTTTTGATCTGAAATACAAGTACTATCAGCAAGAAATTAAATGTGAAAAATATCACTCTGCCACGAACAGCAAAATAAGAAGCTCTTAGATACGGGAAGCTCAATGCTAGCAGAGGGCAATTTCACTTCGAAAGCGCGGATTCTGCTTCAGCAACGTTAATCAAACTCGTTTGTATTTGCTCTCCAGCAGCTAATATGTTGGTGTTTTGTGTTTCATTCGTTGCTGACTGGACGTTCTAAATCAGTTGACAGAAAACCTGTCATTGGGACAAGGAGGCACACCCCACTTATGCCGCTTCTGTCTAGGGAGGAGGAGAAAAATAATAGAAAGAAAAACCGCACCGGTCTATTTCGCGATGAACAGAGGTGGATAAACGCATGTCGCAATACGACTGCATCCATAAGCCGCACTCCTCCCCCACCCCTCCTTAATCATTGTTGCCCCTCAGATCCCCCTCTGGTGCCTATGCGGACGTTCAACGTTTTAAACTCATGCCGTCAGAGGTTATTTAAAACTAGCGTTGTACAACGCGCAGACGCAGGAGTTGAAATAATTTATAGCAATTATAGTAATTCAACTGAATTACAATCAATTTAACTGTAAAATCCTTTGGATGCATTAAAAATGCATAAGTGGCAATTTGTCTATCGAAGTCCTGACCCACCGGAGCGAGGTTAAACTCCTTCACTCGCAGTAGGAGCAGTCCACCCAATGATGTGCATAAGTGGCAATTTGTCTATCGAAGTCCTGACCCACCAGAGCGAGGTTAAACTCCTTCACTCGCAGTAGGAGCAGTCCACCCAATGATGTGCGACCGGGTAAGAAAAAAGGATCTCCCATCTCGGACCGAGTGGCAGTTGCCACTCCATTGAGACTGAGTCAGGTGTGCGATTGTGATAGCCTCACAACCTCCTGCTCAGCGGACCAACGATACCTCGTCCCCAAAACTTCAGTGAAAAACTCTCTGTAACCGACGATTCCCTTCGTATTCCGTGGCGTGAGCGAAGCTAAGGCTTTCATTTGGGCTAGTTGGTTGCAGCTGTGAAACATATTGACTAGCGCATACACAGACAGGGACCAAAGTAAGAGTAGGAGACCGGACACACGCTAGACTTGCAACTGTATATTGTACTTGAAACACAGTATTTATACACTTTCCTTCTGCGCCACCAGTGCCACCTATCAGTGGCTGTCGCGTGAAATGACGATGAAGAAAATGAAGCTTGATGGAACAAAATGAACAAGGTACATGCACTCGGGAGCACCCCGAAGTCATCTAGCAATACAAGATAAGTGAAATGTAACTTGATAGGGTGCTTTAATGTGGCGCGAAGCACGAACGATAAACAAGGAGGATCTAAAAGTTAAACATAAAAAGGGTGTGTGGTCTGTATCAGATGAAAACTTATCAAGAAGCTAAAACCAGCACAAGAGACCTGCAGAAAGATCAACAGCACCAATGTTCAGATAAAGGAAAGAAGACCAGGGCCTACCGAATGTTTTATGTGTAACTGTTAGCCACCTGCACATCAAACACCCACCAATAACCCTCAGCCCATCTGGCGGTGCTGTAGTTTGGCCTACCAGTTTTCTCTTCCTGCTCACTTTTCTTCTCACGTACCTTCGCTCACTTTCCTGCTGAACCACTCTGTACCGCGGCTATTATGTGGAAACGAAATATAGAATACTTTATTTCTAGCATGTACTCGCACCCAGCAACTCACAGTCGCCTCATGACAGAAATATGGCTTACAGACCTTTTAGAATTGTCCACCCAACAAACACGAACGCAGAGGGGGCAGAGTTTCGCCAATATGAATTAAATTGTCTCAGTAACTATTGAGCCACAGCGCGTTCAGTGCCGGTGCAATGTAAGGTTTCGTTACCGTTTAATGACGATGACGTTTTTCAGAACTGAAAATAAATTAGGAGGCTCATATAGCGCAGAATTAGGCACCTGTAGTGAGATCGCTCTTATGTCAAAGCTGCCACAACTACTACCCCAAAATACAGACCTCATTATCTTCGCATATGTAAACGTGGAGTACGAACCGTGGTCTCAAGTATACGCTTCATCTCACGATCAGTAGGACCAGATATATTGTAGTGTTATTAAGCCTATCAAAGCAATGTTACGTTAGACACTATGGCACCTTTGTCAATGTTGCTAACATCCCTGCAAGAAAGGCAGTAATGCGCTTTATGTCTTTGCATGCAATTGCGAACTCGAAATATGGGGTGTACTTAAAAGTATGCCCCCGTACGAATACGAAGGTCTCAGTGAGTAACTATAACAACTCACAGAAGGTGATTACGTTACTTCCATGAAGCAATTCAGGGAGAGGCGGACGGAAGAAATCGTGTTCCGTTCTTTGTGGTAATGTAGAGCCGCCACGTCAAAACTGAACCCTTCAAGGTATGTTCGCCTGCCTATTTGAAAACTTCTGGAATAATGTAGTTTTTCTCGCGTCCCAGTAATTGATGCATTTCCGCGAAAACGATTCAACAATCATCTTCTGAACTATTCCTCCGAAAGAGAATTCGTGCTACACTTATATTGACCCGCTGCGGGAATGCATGGCGCGTTGCTTTGCTTCACTGCTATGTTTGCACAGCAGGCAGTATTACTCTGCAAACCTTTAGTCACTCGTTGCGGTACGTCAGTAGCAAAGAATTACGTGTCAATAAGTGACCCAGTGTCTGCGATGACATTTTAGAGCCGTCGCCTCCTGTTCTCGACGTCTCGGCACGAGCACTTCTTTTGATTTTCATTGTTTCATCTGGTGGTGTCATGCGGACCAGGTCAGTCCTGTAGGGAACGAGTAAGCCAGTGTTGATGTTTTTGATTGATGTGTTTTTCTAGGAAAGAAGAGGGCGGAGAAAAACTGTTCCACTTTTTCCTAGACACACCAACAGCACCTTGAGATAAGCGATCAGGAGAAAGTGAAAGAAGAGAGAGATGAAAAAGGTGCCGTAGTGGAGGTGGTGGAATTAACTTTATTTGTGCGAATATTTCAGATGTTGTCGTCGAAGACTGCGTCATAATTTTGAGCACCTGAGGACTTTTTAGGTGCGGTGACATCGCACAGCACACGGGCGACTTTAGCGTTTCGCCTCCATCGACATACGGGGCATCCGGGTACCCCTGGGCCAGTAATTGAGCGCGCTAAACACTGAGCCATATCAATTAATATGCACAAGACGAATTGACAGAGCTTATTTCATACTTTCGCCGCCACGTGGCGGTTCGGAATTTCGACGAAGCGCTGTAGAGCGGCAGCGCCTGACGTTTATCACAGTATAACGCGGATCCCGCCCCACGTTTCGTTGATGCTGCCATAGTGCGTCTTTCACTTAGCCCTTCCTAGAGTGCCATGACCACACTGCATGCGTTTCGAAATGTTTGATCGCGTGAAACGACGGCGCGTCTCACCTGACTATAACTCATAGACAGATGCGCCCAGAGCACGCGTGAGGCGTTTCAAAGCGTTGAGGGCATAGATTGCGCGTCCTACCTGATTACAACGTAGGTGGCACATTGCACAATGGCACGGCCTACGTGCATGGTTTGACGCCCGCGACTTTTCATAGGAGATCGCAGATGTTCCTCTCGCTTTGAAAAATCTGCAACATTTCCAAGAAGTCGCCCTTAAGGTTTGAGGATATTGTGCATCATAATCATATAAAATTTTGCTCTCGCATGGTGCCTTTCATTTAAATCTTTGTATTCCTCCGTGTGCTTCGCTGCGTACGGAATCATCCCCTTTTGTTCTGTCGCACCTATTGATGATCATCATCATCATCATCAGCCTGACTACGCCCACTGCAGAGCAAAAGCCTGTACCATGTCTCTTCAATTAAACCTGTCCATTGCCGCCTGCGCCTAACGTATCCCCGCAAACTTCTTAATCTCATCCGCCCACCTAACCTTCTGCCGCCCCCTGCTACGCTTGCCTTCTCTTGGAATCCACTCTGTTACCCTTAAGGACCAGCGGTTATCTAGCCTTTGCATTACATGCCCTGCCCAAGCCCATTTCTTCCCCTTGATATCGACAAGGATTTCATTAACCCGCGTTTGTTCCCTCATCAACTCTGCCCGCTTCCGGTCTCTTAACATTACACCTATCATTTTCCTTTCCGTGGATCGCTCGGTTGTCCTCAACTTGAGCTGAACACTTTTCGTTAGCTTCCACGTTTCTTCCCCGTAGGTGAGTACTGGTAAGAAATATACAGCTCTTGTGTACTTTTCTCTTTAAGGATATTGGTAAGTGTCCTCCGCATAAGTTTCTACGATCTCGAGGTCACTGATAGGGCAGAGGGAGGACAAGGGGAGGTATATGTTGCTGGAGCAGCGGTCATCGTCATTTCGGCGCACTCAGTGGATGCGACGAGTATTTTTTTTTTCAATACTTCCTCGTACTCATTTTCAACTCTTTGCTGTCGCACGCTTCAGTGATCCTGATCCAGCTGGAGCCAGTCGGTAGGCATCTGCACATTCGTCTTTAGTCTTCCTTCAGAGGAAAGAACGCGACAAGTAACAAGTGCAGCAGAGCCGTCTGGTCGCGTCAGTGCACACGGGCTCATCAAGACACGTTGCCATCCACACTGGCACATAAAAAGTATGGGTTCGAATACCGCTCAAACTTATGCCTTTCCGCGTGTGTTTTACTTTATCTTTGCGTGCACGGACGGACGGACAAGAATATGCGGACAAAAAGAGGTTAAAATATAGCCAATAAATGGATTGCTCTATCAAAATTTCGTTATCAACATTGTACCAAAACGCGGGAAAAAAGGATTCCTCTCTGGGCGGGGCCTTCAGTCCAGGCTCCGTTGGCTGCCATGGTCTCCATTAACAGCAAGATGAATCTGGAGACATACACCACGTATCTCCAATATCTCATGCACAGCTTCAAGATGTAATACTCTGCATACCATCCATACCATGCCATACCATACCACACGATACCATACCATACCATATACCACACCACACCATATTTTATCATACCATACCGTACCGTATACTATATACTACAACGTACCGTAACATACCATACTATACTATACCATATACCACACCACACCCTATTGTATCATACCGTACCGTACAGTATACTATACTACAACGTACCGTAACATACCATACCACACCATACCATATCATATACCACACCACAACATATTATATCATACCGTACCGTACAGTATACTATACTACAACGCACCGTAACATACAATACCATATCATACCATACCATATACAATACCGTACCAAAACAATTATAACGCGTGTTGCCTTTCTTGTCACCTGAGAATATTTGTCAAGAAGGATCAATACAATAACCTGAAAAATTACATTCCAACACACAGGAAGTGGAGCCAGACGGAGAAACAATGATGATTTTGCCTCAGTATAAATCCGAGGGGTCGCCCTGGTAATGAGCAAACCTGGCAACCAGCAATTTATTGTTATCGACGAATGCACGCTATGTCATCAGTACCACAGGCCCATCTCTGCAGTAGTGAAATGAAGTGCTGGAAGCTCGGCCACGTTATTGTCCGTCCTCAAGCGCAGGACTGATTTAGTGGGTAAAGCGGCAGTGTATTAGAACGCAACAGCGGCCCGCTATTCGGGGGTGCGTTATTATACAGACGTCAGGCAAAAGAACTGACGCCAACCATGGACGCTGATGCTTCGCAGACCACTCGTCGGCTACGCACGGTTGCCGAAGTGCCTGCGGCACTCTCCAAAATTACCGGCCCGCAAGAAGTAGCAGCAGAAGCGGCGGTCTATCGGCGCGCCTCGGCAACGTATACAAACATCGGCCCCACATATGGCAACGACCAGCGCTGAGTTTCTACGAGTGCGTGTGTAACAAAAGAAAACAAAACCAGAGCGGCGATCTCCCATTGTTCAGACAGGGTTTCATGCTTGTTTTCAAGCCCTACTTTCAGCCTTGCGGCCTTTGCATAATCGCTTCATCTGCGTCCGCAATCGACGCGAAACTAGCATCTGTCAGGATCACTGAAATACATAGTTTCGTGCGGCATCTTTGCGGAAGCGGGTCGATAGGCTAGGATATACGACAAAAAGTTTTTGTATACAACGATGCTGTCGACATTGTTTGAGCGTGATTTCTTCCTTTTCGGTTTGACTTTTTTGCGTTCGTGCTGGTGCAAGCAGCCTGTAGGAGCTGCTTGCACCAGCGCGAACATTACTTTTTGCGCATTACTTTTTATGATTGAAAGAATCCAGAAGCTATAAAATATGGACACAAGCAAATCTTATGCAATGCCACAATAGGGGTCTCTATGGGAAAATAAATGATGAAGATGAGTTTGTTGTGACTAAGGCAAACCGTCGTCTTTACGCATCGTCTTTTAAAATGTGCACAATTACCCAGAAGAGCTGAAGGCGAGTTTTATTCCGATGCCATCTTGCGAGGGATAGTTTTTGCCACGGAGTTGCCTGGAACGAGTATTATAGATGTAATAACAATTGGTTTTGGGGGAAAGGAAATGGCGCAGAATCTGTTTCACATGTCGGCGGACACCTGAACCGTGCCGTAAGGGAAGGCATAAAGGAGGGAGTGAAAAAAGAAAGGAAGAAAGAGGAGCCGTAGTGGAGGGCTCCGGAATTATTTCGACCACCTGGGGATTTTTAAGGTACACTGATACAGCACACGCGCGCCTTAGCGTTTTGCCTCCACAAAAACGCAGCCGCCGCAGTAAACTTCGAACCCAAGAACTCCGGATCAGTAGCCGAGTGCCCTAACCACTGATCCACCCCGGCGGGCATTGTAGATGTAAAATTTTTCATTCAATAGAAGCTGAAGCAAAATTTAATAGAAGCTGGCGCAGCAACAAAACAAAAAAATTCGGCGAAATCAAATTCAAAATTGTAGATGTAAAATTTTGAATTTTATTTCGCCGACTTTTTTAGCTTTGTTGCTGCGTCAGCTTCTATTTAATGGCGGCATTACGGAAAGCGGATATAGCTGGCTTGGTGATGCGTGGTTATTCTGGAGGGCAGGGTTTGGTCCGTGGGTGCTGGATAGCGCTTGTGAAGGTGAGGTCGATATGTGGTAGGGGGGGGGGGGGGAGGTGGCTGGAAGTTGTTTGTTTGTGTAGTTTGTGTTGTGTTTTATGGCACATAGGGAGCTAAGGCCATCATGCGCCAAGCTCAAGGGATACAATTGGTTTTCTGTAGAATGTCTAGGAATATTAAAAATCGCCGATGGCGTCGATGGCTTATAATATTGAACTGCCTTGTATTAACAGAGAAGAAGAAATCTGGAAATAGCTAATGGTAAAAGCCGCAGAGAAGGTCAGGTAGCCTCAGCAGCTATCCTTGGCTGGGCAAGGATCCTGAGGCTCCCAACTAATGAAATAAAAAGCCCCAGCTTTCTTCTCAGAAATGAGAAAGTGGCTGAGGTGTATCTTGTGCTAAAGCAAACCAGTAGTTCAAGGTTTACCGTTCTTCAAGTACCCTTGCTTCTTTTAAAAAGCTAAAAACAGAATGTATGTTAACAATGACATTATCATTTTAGAGCAGTGCTGGATGAAAAGGAATGCGTTCATTATAAAATTGAGTAAAATACTTTTTTCTTAGTGTTTCCAGTTGCACACATAAAAATAAAATTTGATTCACCGTAAGATCATCTCCGCATTCGCAAATAGGTTTTTCTTGTTTTGTTAGCAGGAAGTTGTGTGTTAGGTGTGTGTGGCCTATCCGGAGACGGCATAAAATCACTTCCTTAAAACGTTCCTGGTCCACACATGATTTAAATTCACCTAAAACTGGCTTTACCAAGTGTAGTTTATTACTCAATTCGCCGTTCCATTCCGACTGCCATTTTTCTTTTAATTTACGCTGTACTAAGTTTATGCAATCTTTAAAAGGTATATTTACTTTCTTATTTCCTTGCCACAACCTTTAGCAGCTCAGAAATCTGCCCTCTCGCTGCCTCTTATTCCGACATGGCTGGGAACTCAGCAGAATTTTATGTTTTGTCCTCGAGCTGTGGCTGTTACTATCTTTTGTATGATGTCACCATGAATCGGAGTGACTGCATTTCTAGAGTGCAAAGCTGTAAGTATACTGAGGAAGTCTGTGTAAATAATACTGTTGGTAAGGTTCTAGTTTTCTATTTTTTCTACGGCCACACCGACTGCGTAACATTCTGCAGTGAAGATGGATAAGCACTGTGGAAGTGCTGTTTTCTCCGACTTCCGCCGGACCACTGCGCTCCCTACGTAAGCGTCTGTTTTTCAACCATCTGTATAAAACTGCGTAAATCTACTGTATTTTATGTACTTCAAGGAATTCATGTACTTTTATGTTGTTTCGGAGTTTGTTTTTTATGGAACTGCGTAAGAGTGAGATCATAGATTGCAGGAAAATTGTACCATGAAGGCAGTGGATCTTGTCTCAGAGCAATGTCAGGTAATGCATCTAGTACGCCGAGGTTTTGGCACATCTATTCAAAACGCAGGAGAAGTGGCCTGATAGCGAGCGGTTTGTTGTTAAACAGTGTTCTAGATGGGCACTTTTTGACTATTCGGTAACAAAGGTGTATGGGCAGTGAACGAATGTTTAAAATGTATCAGCATGTGAGCATGGCTCTTCTATGTGCAAGTGACGGTTCGGTGATTTCTTCATATAGACTATTTATGGGTGACGTTTTGTAAGCACCAGAGGAAAGACACAAACCTAAATTATGTAGTGGATCTAGTCATTTCAAGTACGAAGGCCTCGCTGACCCATAAACAGTACATCGGTAGCCTAAGGTGGAGCGTACCACTGAGCGATAAATTTGTAAAAGACATGTCCTGTCAGCACCCCAACGTTTACGTGACAGTACTTTGAGTATTTTCAAAGACTGGGAGGCTTTCTTTTTTAGTGCGTTTATATGAGCCGGGAAATTGAGTTTTTTGTCAAAAGTTATCCCTAGAAATTTATGCTCTTTTTTGACGGGTATCTGTGTTCCATTCAGATGTATAAATGGGTCGGCTTGTATGCCTCGTTTCAGCGAGAAAAGGATGGCTACTGTTTTCTGTGTGGAAAACTGGAAACCGTTCTGATCTGCCTATGTGACTAGTTTATTCATGGTGAACTGTATTTGTCTCTCGCATGTTGCTACGTTTGAGGATGTGCAGGCTATTTGAAGATCGACAACGTACACTGAATACAGGATGGACTTTGGGATTATTTTACTTATGAAATTCATTTTTATAATAAACAATGTCGGGCTTAAAATACACCCCTGAGGAACCCCGTTCTCTTGAACGAAGCTCCTGGACAGCGTTGATCCCAGGCGTGCTTGAAATGAACAGTCGGAAAGGAAGTCAGTTAGGCAGTTTAACATCCTACCGCGGATACCTAGGTCGCCCAGGTCGCCGAGCATCCCAAACCTCCAGGTTGTATCATGCGCTTTCCCCATATCGAAGAAAACGGCAAGACAGTGCTGTTTGTGTATAAAAGCTTCTCTTATTGTGTTTTCGAGGCGAACTAAATGGTCTGTTGTTGAGCATGCCTTTTTATAACCGCATTGATGGACATCAAGAAGTTCGCGGGATTCAAGGACAAATGTTAATCTCATATTAAGGGCACTTTCGAAAGATTTCGCGAGACAGCTTGTGAGGGATATCGGCCTATAGCTACTTGGGGAAGTTGGTAATTTTCCAGGTTTCAGGAATGACACTATGATGGCTTTCTTCCACTCTTTAGGTGTTTTTCCATCTGTCAATATTTTGTTAAAGAAATTCAAGAGTGCCTCGATGACAGGCTGGGGAAGATGGGTAAGCATTTGATAATGTATCTAGTCGGGTCCTGGAGCAGTTTTTTTTTGCCTGCAGACCATACAGCATTGATTTCTTGGAGAGTGATTAAACTGTTGTATTGTTAGTTTGCACCTCCACTTGTTGTAAGTCTTTGTTTTTCGGCAATACTTATGTATTTCAGGAAGGTCTGTGAGATGAACTAGAAACTGCAGCGAAATGTTCCACAAAAATGTCTGCCTGTTTTCCTACGCTTGTTTGTATGCCAGGTGTTGTCGAAAGAGGGATCGTGAACGGTGAGAAGTTGCCATTTAATTTCCGAACCTGTTCCCAAATTTTTTTTTATGTTATTTGACAGCTTATAGATGAAATGTAACTCTGCCATGATGCTTTCTCGGCACTGCGACGGACATACCGAGCTTTCGCTCTTGCCTTAAAACGTACGAGGTTCTCATGTGTAGGGCACCTGCGAAATTTGCCGCAAGCTCTATTTTGTTGTTTTTTTTGCTTCCTTGATCTTCTTTGTCCACCACACTTTGTGTTTTGCCGCACCACTCCTGAAGACTGAGGAATAGCTAAGTGTGCGGCAGTAATTATACAATTCTTGAACATTTCGTTTACCTCATCGATGCTGAGGTTATCTAAAACTATATCTTCTAAATTGGCCTCTGCTCTAA
Organism: Amblyomma americanum; assembly: GCF_052857255.1. Classification (NCBI taxonomy): domain Eukaryota; kingdom Metazoa; phylum Arthropoda; class Arachnida; order Ixodida; family Ixodidae; genus Amblyomma; species Amblyomma americanum. Next base: position 54,914,987 of record NC_135498.1, on the reverse strand, counting down.
AAATTTCCCAGTCTGCTAAAGGCAGCTTCCAACGTCGCGGTTTAGCTGGGATGATTTCTGGTGCAGATGTCAAACTTATTACTACAGGAAGGTGATCGCTGCCATATGGGTTGTCGATAACGTCCCATTCAAAATCTCGTTAAAAACATATGGTGAATTAATAGACATATCTAAACTGCTCATATTGCCCGAGGTTGGAGAGGAGTATGTGGCATTTTCCGTGTTTAAAAGACATATATTGTTTGTGAGAATAAAATCTTCGGTTGGTTTGCCCAGTACAGTCGAAGCGCTCGCTTCCCCAAAAAGGAGAGTGAGCGTTAAAATCAAAAACTGCCAGATATGGCTCTAAACGTTCAGCTGTCAGTTCTTGTAGATCATGGACTGTTAATGTAAAATGTGGAGGAATGTATACGCAACAGATTGTTAGTGTTTTATAGCTGACAATGCTGACTGCTACCGCCTCAAGTTTTGTTTTGAGCTTGATTTCTTGAGCAGGGACGCCGCTTTGAAAAACAATCGCGACGCCTCCCGAGAGTCGATTTGCCTGCTCTCGATCGCGTCTAAAAGTTTTATAATGTTTTAGGATATGCACATGTTGTGGACCAATATTTCTCTCCTGAAGACATAAAACTAAGGGTAACATTGGCCCTAAAATATGCGTTATGTCACTGTAATTCCGCATAAGTCCTCTGCAATTCCACTTAATTAAAAAAGCCATGTTTATGTTTTTGAGAGGAAATGAAGGGGGATTTACTAATGTGGTGGGCCCGTTATGAGGGACCTGTCTTTTTTTCCGCTCAAGAGAGCTGTTCCGCCGCTGTAATGAAGGCGAAGTGGGTGTTGTATCCATCACCTCAAAAGAGGTGCTGGAGGACCGCGGAGGGGCCGCGGTTGTGTTAATTTCAGGCCTCTCCCGACGGGGGTCGCACCTGAGGGATGCCGACCCATCGACCGGCGCTCCCTGCTTTGAGGGTGGCAGAGAAGCCTTCGGTGTCCCTGCCTGGGGCGTGGATGGCCGTGCCATAGGTTCTGTGAAAGCGGCCTCGGAAGGTGCCGTAGTGGAGGGCTCCGGAATAATTTCGACCACCTGGGGATCTTCAACGTGCACTGACATCGCACAGCACACGGGCGCCTTCGCGTTTTTCCTCCATAAAAACGCAGCCGCCGCGGTCGGGTTCGAACCCGGGAACTCCGGATCAGTAGTCGAGCGCCCTAACCACTGAGCCACCGCGGCGGGGGCGTTGGTAGCGCAAAACGCTTTTTTGCTTCTTTGAATGAAATGTTTTTCTTTGTCTTTATGGTAATTATTTCTTTTTCTTTTTTAAAGGACGGTCACGCCCTGGAGTACGCAGCATGGTCTCCTTCGCAGTTTGCGCAGCGCAGTGCTGCGTCCAATTCCTCAAATCGGCGGTGTTTAGAAGCGCATTTCGCGCAGGTTTTGCGGCCGCGGCAACTTTGTGAGCCGTGGCCAAACTTTTGACAATTGAAACATCGGCGGGGATTGGGTATATAATGTCTGACGTTGAGTTTCAAGTATCAAGTACCTGTGTTAAATGTGAGGGCCATGTGTTTGGCATCTATTTTTTTTGTTATCCCTGCGGATTTTGATTCGGTGAACGTTGATTACATTCTGGTCGGTGAGCCCTTGAAGCATTTCGGCTTCTGTGTGATGGATAAAGTCAAATTCAAAGATTACACCTCGGACTGTGTTTAGAGATCGGTGGGGGGTTACAGAGACAGAGATGTCCCCTATAGACGCAATGTATGAGAGCTGGAACACTGTATGCGGTCGCGCAGTTCAAGAAGTAAGTCGCCGATGGCCATTTTTGAGACCTTGTAGCCAGGGTCCAAAGTATTTGTTAAGCATTTTCACACAAGGAATGGGGTATTATTCTTGCTTGTATTCCGTCGCTTTCACTGTGGATTACGTGGAACTTTGAAAATGTTTGTCTCTTTTTTAAAAAAAATCAGTTGCTTCGTTCCGCCCTCTTTTTAAAGAGCGATCAGGTTGGGATAAGGGGGGAGCCATAAACAAAAATTTAGTTTTTCGGTCATGGTGCCAGCCACCCACCACGGAGTCCAACAAGGGGACGGGACAGGAACTTGAAAGCAAGTCCTGCCCACGCCAGCTTTACACCTCAACTATAACCAAATATGACGCAACTCGGTCACACAACGTTAACCCTCGCCGCCAGGAAAAAAAGGAAAACCAAGAAGTGAGTAGGATATAGGAGAGTTGTGAGACGGAGATAGGAAGATGAAAGATGACGGGGAGGACAGGAAAAGGCGACTGCCAATTTCCCCCGGTCGGATAAGGCCGGAGGTGCCGTCTACAGGAAGCTGAGGACAAAGTGGTGTGTTGCCTCCGCCGAGGGGCCTTAAAGGTCCAAACACTCGGCATCGGCTCAACCACCAGGATCCCCTTTTCCCCGGACTCGGCGATGCCACGCACGGCAAGGCGCGGGTACTCGGGTCCGTGGTGATGCACTGTTCACCATCATCCCTTTGCGGGGATGTCCCTGTGGATGCTCTGGAACCCGGGGTGTCGCCACTCACCAACGCCTGCAAGCTGCAGACGCCCTCCTGCGGGGAGAGGTGGCTGGAAGGTTTTGATGGGCGGGTGGGCATTGCAACGCTGGGCGGTTCGCCGGGGAGATTGGCTAGTGCGTAGTGCTTCATCACGAAGGTGAAACACTCCCTCACCAAGGCTTCACAGAGCGATGTCAGTGCACGTTAAAGAACCCCAGGTGGTCGAAATTTCCGGAGCCTTTCACTAGTTCGTCTCTCATAGCCTAAGTCGCTTTGGGACGTTAAACCCAGATAAACCATAAACCAAGCTTCACAGAGATAACACCATTGCTACTGCTACCGCAATAAAAAAATAAAAGCTTACAGATGCCCAGTTGATCTGTAGTGATGAACTGCTTGAGCAGAATAAACTATGAAAGATTCAGGGTGAGGACTTTCCAATTAAAGGTTTTTTCTTTTGACGCATCCTATTGCCTGAAACTTCTGCCAGTCAATTTCGATTTACTCTGGCTGCCTGTTAACGCTCTCCAATTATCTTTTTATCCTTTTAAATTTGGCGCATTATGCACAATTCGCCCTAATTGGCACACCGCTTTGGATCAGCCGATGCGAGGACTGGCTGACGTGATCCGCTTACGCGCGCACGCTTTCGGCGCTGCTTTCCTTCTGTTCACAATCTCTGCCGGTTTGGGGGGGGGGGGGGGGGGGGGTGTTGTTGCTCAGCCTTCCTCTCCTCTTCCGCCGGTGCGGATACTATCCCCTCTCGTGTCTCCTTAGGGGTGACTCTGGCCTTCAGCTCGCTTGCAGGCGGCGGAGGCTTAACTAGGCTGAGCAAGGGAGCAACTAGGCGGAGCAAGGGACGCAGGGAGCAAGCATTTCTGCCTAGTGGCAGTCATTCTGCTTGCGCAGTAAAAATTCTGAGCAAAGTGAGAAATGAGCTCCCATTAGCGGGCCGTTTTCCTCATCTTTTCCTCTTATCAAGTGGAGAAAACATCCGTTCCGCGACTCCAGGGCCACCGGTTCGGATTCGTGAACGGCGTTGCTTCCAACGAGGCCTCTTCTCCTCAAAAACTGTCTCTCCACTGCGTCTTTCTCGGGGAAGCGTGAATAACGTATGGGGCACGCGTATGGGGCGTGAATGCCGTATGGGCCACATAGGGCCTGATAACTCTATGCCGCTGCATGTAGCACGCACATTTCGTCCCGTCGACCCTACTGAACAACCTTCACAAGCTACCTCGATACTCATACTTAGAAAGTATGTTTCAATGTGTAAGCTTTACTTGCCCCATTGAGCGAGAACCCGTGTGCGTGCGTGCGTGCGTGTGTGTTGTCTTGTGTGTGCATGTTGTGTTGTGTGCGTGTGCGCGTGCATGTGTGTGTTGTGTGTGTGTGTGCGTGCGTGCGTGTGTGTAACTGTGTGTGCGTGTGTTTGCCTGTTTTTAAGTGTGTGTGTGTGTGCGTGAGTGTTGTGTGTGTGTTCCTGTGAGTGATCGAGTGTATGTGTGTGAGTGTCTGTGTGTTTGTGTGTGTTGCGTTATGTGTGTGAGTGTTTGTGTGTGTCCTCATACAACCTGGCAGGTGACGGTTAAGTTAAGAATTGGTCACGCAAGGTTACTCCGGAAGAGCATCGGGGATCGCACAAGTCCCACCGGGGTCAGCACTTGCCATCCCATCCCAGGTCACTGACGCATCGCTTAACCGCTGCATCACTGCGCCAGAAGTGCGATGACGGCTCCCAGGGATCTGTGATTGTGAAGTAGATAAAGAGCGAATCTCCATATTTGGGCATTAACCTATTTGATGTCGCGTCACACCAGTAAGGTAGAGCGCAGGCCGCGGTACGGTGGCGACTGCCTTCACAAAGTTAGCGCGCAGATTATAAGTCGCGCGGCGGTTACTTAGAGCCATGCAGAGGTAGAATTGCTAGCTGCATGGCACCGGGTTACATAGGCTCTGTAGAATTTTTTTATTGGTAGGTGAACGATGCAGCGGGGAAAAACGTCTCGAAACGCTTTCGCGTCTGGCAACGGTCTTCACCAGTGACGTAGAGTGTACGTAGGACGTGGTCAACTTTTTTTGATATGGCGAAGAACGGAGAGGTTTCCTGGGCTTGATTTCACACGCACTTCTTTCTGCACATGTTCCGCGTTGCTATAGCAACGAAGTCATTTGCAGCTCTAGGCTCGCCGGTCGCGAGCGATTTTCGGGGGCGACCGTGGAAACATCTGTTGTGAAACAATTCGTTGTAGACGTATGGTTTGCTGCCCTGAGTAGTGCTATCGTAAGTGATAAGCGGAAAATGAAATAAAAAGTTAGCAAGTGCACATGAGCGCTCTTTTACTTTTCCGTTTAGACTCTCCCGAGTAAGCGATGTCTGTCTGGTCTGGACGACCTAGAGTTACTCGTACATTTTTTAAAGCTTTTCCTGTGACTCTTGGACGGCCTAGCCGACAACGCTGCATGAGTTTAAGAATTTCACAAAGCCATATTCTTTCTCTTGCCGCAAAAATTTCCTTTCTTTGGTTGAGCCATCTATAGCTCTGGTTTAGCCATTTAAATTTTTCCTGCCCCTAAGACCTCAACATATTCTCTATCTCTTCTTTCTAGCACTTTCTCTTTCTATGGCCTCCTCTAAACAGTGTGCAGGAGATTTTCTTCTCTGCACTCTGCCACCTGCGTGCCATGGCAAGGGGACTGCCGCCTGCTACGGTTCGAAGATGGGGGCCATTGAAATGAATTTAATTAATTTAAATTGAAATAAATTCAAATTAAATAATTCGCTAAGCCATTAGAGTCTTTACGGCTGACTCTGCATTGGACGTGAGAATGCAGGGCTGTATGGCAAAACCAAAGCTCTAAGAGTTTTGGCTTTAAAACTGATTTTGAAGAAAGGAGATCTAGCGCAGAGTAACTATATCCTTGGGTGTTCACAGTGGACACCAAACCGCGCCGTGAGAAAGATAGATGGGTGAAAGAAAGAGTAAACGAAAAAAAAGTGGTGAGAAACAGGTGCCCTAATGGAGGCTCCGGATTAGTTTCCCCCACATGCGCGTGGAAGGATGCGTTGGTTGGTTTAATTTGCCTGGTCATGCGCCGCATATTGAAGAAAAAAGAAAGATGCGTGAAAATTCTTCATGAATTCTAGTGTTTCGTGGAATTTTTGTGCGTGCAACAAATCAGGCGGAAACAAAAATATTGAGAGCGAATTTTTGCCTAAAGTCTACAAACGTGCGAAAGCAGATTTGCATGAATTATAACGACAATGATGATTGCAGAGAGTTCTGTGTGTGTGTCTCCGCGCCGCAGATGGAAGTGTATGAAGACGGAGTGTGGGTTTTGCAGCTTAACGCGAGGAGTGCTCGGCTGTGGCGATAACCTAGTGGTCTCGCGCTGCGGTCAGCGAAGCTCATCAGAAAGAAGCAGGCTGGTGAATTCGATCTTATTAAAACTTTTTAGAGAAATTTTTCAAGGAGGGCTCTTTTATTAACGTCAGCATCATTGCTTAAAGATCAAAAGAACATCGAGCAAGCGGTGTTTTTAGCTGTGCAATTACATTTTTAAGTCGGGATATTATACAATAGAATCTGGCCATCACTAAAGGTCAACGGAGAACTGCTGAAGTTAAACTTCTTGGATTTGCTTTTCTAAGCAAAATAACTTACCTTAAACTTGCTTTAGAAAAACGAAGGATATAATCCAAAGATATTTAAATTTCAATCTCCTATGTTTGGACCTTGAGATTACAAGGACCCGGAACTACTTTTGACTCTAAGTTTGGCGAACGCTGAGTACACTATCTTTTATAAATATAGAAGGAACTGTTTGTTTCACTGCAGACAAAGTCGTCTGAGCAAAACGCAAGATAGCATTTATAGATAACACTTACGCATTCGTAAAGTGCCTAGGTTTTTAGTCGGTACTTTAGTAGGTAGGTATGTAGGTGCGGCATGAGATAATAGTGGAACACAGGAGTAATTCAACAGTACCTGTAGGTATTCTTGCTTACAAAGCTGTTCTTTAGACAAAGAAAGCAAGCTTAACGTAGCCAGTTTTACACAAATCAAGCACAGGTGTGTTTCGTGAAAGTTCGCTTTGGTACGTGTCTACTGCAGTTGGAGTGTCAAACACTGTCTCTCTCTGTATCTTTGTCTCTCAGTCTCGAGTTCTGTAGGTGGGCTAAGTGGTGCCACTTCTTCCCTCTAACCGGACCAAACGGATAACAGTAGCTTTTTGTGTTGAATGGTTTGCTTTCCCCTGTCTGCCTAAACGCAGTGTGTCTGGGTAATAATTGTTCTGCTTTTAAACCTCCTGCATGCGACGAAGCAGACATTTTAAATCCAACTACAAGCATAAAACGAAGAACGAAGAAGTACGCTTGCTGGTCTTCGACAATGTTTTATTCACGAAGCTAGTCATTAAGACAAATTTGCAACTAAGTCTGCAGCTTTGCAATTTGCTAAATTTGCAACTAACGACGTGGACAGGAAGTAAAAAGCAGAAATTTACGTTTTCTGCCCGGTCTTATTTGGTTGCTTTCTCATTTCGTAGTAAAAGAGAAGCGATGCTGGAACGACTGATAAAGAAAGCTCTTGCGGGGTTTGAAGGAAACAGACCGGCCGCCCCAAATGAAATCCCACGAATTCTTGTTCCGCATATGTCGTTTCATTTGCAGTGATCATTTCTCGACGATGGCGAACCGACAAGCACCCCGCCCTCCTCTTGCCCTCCCGCTGGCCCGCAGTTCTGGTCCCCTTGTCTAGATCTTGGAGAATCAAATTATGCTAGTGCTCATGAATATGAATAGGCTCTTCCTGCCCAAGATCTCCGCGGTAAACTCTAAAGATTGTCTGCTCAGAGAACAAGGGATCCGCTAAGCTACGAATAATAGCAACAAAGGAAACCGGAAGGAACCGAAACACTAATCGCAAACCTTGTTAGTTCCTGCTTATTTAATTAGCGAGCGCATTCTACTTCGAGCACGGCATTGCGTAAACTTCTAGACTAATCAGCCCGCGTGGTTGTTATCCTCTTAGTTTATCTTGGTTTTCTGGTGCGTGTTTCCTTCATACGTTTCTCGAAAACCCAGGAAGTTGCCGTTGACGGCTGCTATTATTCTTGTGGAGAGCGCTTTCCACTTATGAAGGCCATAAATTATTCCCAGGTGTTTATCTCGCTTGAACGTAAAAATGTTTTTATAATATACGGCAGCATTAAGTTGCAGAGCTAATCACAATTACCGTGAGATCAAACAATGAATCCACACAGTTCATGAACCTTTTGCTCTTGCTTTGAATGGCAATAGCAAGATGACGCTGGATTCTAAAGCAAGAGGTTCCCGCACTTTATGCGGCATTCCATTGTGTTAGGTAGTCTTCTTACCCGCGTTTTTTTAGCAGTTCTCAACAATTGCTGGCTCATAGGAAAGGCTCTCTGTTCGCTATTCGCTAAAGCAGGGAATCCGATCTGCTTCGCCAGGTAGAAAAAGACTAGCTTATATTTCATTGATTCGCTCTGTACTAGAACATAGCTTCCTAGTCTGGTTCCCATATACAAAACATTGTACAAATAAGTTACAGAGCGTCCAACGCAAGGCAATGAGATTTGTCTACAACCGATACATACGTGGTGATTCCCCAACCGAACTTTTGCTTCGAGCTCGCCTTCCACCAATAAACGCTCGCGTCAAGTTCATGCGCCTCAAATTTCTTTTCCTACTTTTAAGTGGAGGATTCAAAATGGGCGCAAGGCAATATTTGTTTTTAACAACTACACGCAATACAAGGAACAAACATTCTAAAGATTTAAATAAATATAGGTTTAATATTGTCTCACTTAGAAATTTGCAATTCCCCCAAGCTGTTACAGACTTGAATGCCCTGCATGAAGTTGTTGTTAGCATCACTTCGCTGTCTACATTTATTTTCAAGTTGAGTAGTATTGTTTATGACTCTGAGTGATTTTTTATAATAATCGCTCGTACATGACTTGTACTTAAATTGCTTCGACTCGATATTGTGAGATAGTGTCTATTTTCATTTTTTTTGTTCGCTTACAACTTGCAAACCCCAGGCCTGCTCGATGTTTTGATTAACAGTTGGGTTCTTGAGATTTTTCTTTCATCATCATCGCTTTATTTTATAAAACCAATACATTAAAACTTGATTGAACCCATAGCCAGCTCGGCTTGTGAAAGGTTCAAATACATGATATTCACTAAACAAATGGCAGACATTCAAAATACATGTACAAAAAAAACGTAAGGTGCTACAATAGCCGCATTGCAAATATGTTAAGCAAATACATATTCTGAAAAAAAAAAGGTTTATAATTGTACAAAACCAAGCACAAACGTATTTAGTCCCACAGTTCTGGGCAGACAAGAAAAATGTTTTTCAATAAGGCCGAAACATTATGTTTGACTTCGATGTCATCCGGAATCTCATTCAATATCTGGGCACCATTGTACTCTAATAGCTTTTGACCGTGTTATGGCAAGGCGGTAGGTTAAAGCTATTATTAGTGGTGGCTGTTTTTTGTCTCAGCGGCGATCTAAACAGACTAAGAGGAATTGGATCATTAGTTCTTATTATTTTGTTTATTATTTGAGATACCTTAATTTTGTTTGCGACTGATACCGGTAATATTCGCCGTTCTTGAAAGAGTGTTCGGCTAGGGTCGATTGTCTTTGCGAAGGTTATGGTACGAACAGCACGCTTCTGCAAGCGTAAAATTGATTCTAAATACGTTTGAGAGGTACCGCCCCATGTCTCTAGGCAGAAACATAAGTGACTATGGACAAACGCGAAATACAATATGCGTAAAATCGGTGCACGAAACATTCCCTCTCCCTTAATAAAATATGACATCCATAAGCTAATTTAGAGCTAACATATTTAATTTACTGCTTTCAATGCATGTTCGGTTCAAAGACTACACCCAAGTACTTGGTGTCGGAGACATTAAGCAAATACGTACCGTTTAAGGTTAGAAATAAGTTATCACAGCTAATATTCTTTTTCCTTGAGTGAAATAAAGTATACTTTGTTTTCTCGGTGTTAAGTGTGAGCCGACTGTTTACGAACCACTGGGAAATTTTACTTAGTTCCTCGTTAATTTGGCACTCCAGATCCTCTAATGTATCTCCTGTAAAAATTAGCGCAGTGTCATCAGCGTATATAACAGCTTCAGAACAGTTCAGAAACAATGGAAAGTCATTGATGTATACAGAAAAAAAGGAGGGGCCCGAATATAGAGCTCTGCGGCACGCCAAGTGTGATTTTTTGAGGAGCGGAGATATAGTTTCTGGTAACAACGCATTGCTCTCGACTAGAAAAGCAACTTTTAATGAAATCATAAATTTCCCCCTTAAACCATAAGTCTCTATTTTCTGTAGTAATATCGAATCGTCAACAGTGTCAAAGGCTTTTGATATGTCTAAGTAAACAACACCGAGATTTCTTTTCCTGTAGCTGTTATGACTATTTTTTGTTTCTGTTTGCTATACTATGTCCCAAATCTGCCACAGCCTCGAAAAGAGGCTACTAGTATGTTGTAAAATAAGGCCGCCACCGTCTGGAAGACGTTGAAGTAACAAGCGTTAGCTGTTTGGTTTACTATAATAATAATAATACTAAAAATTGATTTTTGGGGAAAGGAAATGGCGCAGTATCTGTCTCATATATCTTTGGACACATGAACCGCCGTAAGGGAAATGATCAAGGACGGAGGGAAAGAAGAAAAGGTGCCGTAGTGAAAGCTTCTGGAATAATTTGGACCACCTGGGGATCTTTAATGTGCACTGGCATCGCACAGCACACGGGCGCCTTAGCGTTTTGCCTCCATAAAGACGCAGCCGCCGCAGTCGGGTTCGAAACCGGGAACTCCGGATCAGTAGCCGAGCGCCCTAACCACAGAGCAACCGTGGTGGGTAGGTTAACTAGACGAAGAAAGCTATGAAGAAAGCGCCCGTTGTCCAATTACGTCCCCTATAGATCCCAAACGAAACCTGCTCCGTTTGGGAAGTCAAGGTGGGCCTACAATTCGGCTTGCGGCGCGATATGGTAACACTTCAACTAGTAATTGTATACAATGTTTACCTATTATTTCATTGTGGTTTTATTTCTATACCACAACCCATAGAGTTTTATTTGCCTACCAAATTCGTACACAACTGCCCCCGGATGGGTGCCCCTTGTTGTCGGAGTATATATAGCGGATCGAATGTGTGCACATATAGCGGCCCGTAACTGCACAGTTTGCGTCCCGTTGGAGGATTTTTTAGGGGTCAGGAGGGAACGGGATGGGAGGGCACAACCAATTCTAATGACCACTATCTTGGATTTGAGGAACCTAAACTATGCCGCCATTTCGTCCCCTAACGTCATTCTCACATAGCTCCATCCCTATCCAGCATATTGCATAGAGACGTCATCATTGCCACGCGGCAGGTGGTTGCTTCTACATTGGGATTGTAGATGGCGCTACAAGTCTCTATGCGAGATATTCTGTTTTCTAGTTCCTGCCACAGATGGCGCTGTGATCTCAGGGTGGTAGCAGACCCCACAAAATCTCGAAACGTGATGAGTAAGAGCTAACGCTCTTAAAATGAAAATAAATCTGCAGCTTCAGTTAAATGTGTGTACATACGCGCACATAGTCAAAGTAGCCGAGGAGGCCGTGAATTTGCTTTTCGAGAAAAAAACGGGTACACTTTGAGCGGATTTAGCTTGAGAACAAGTAATATGTTGGGAACGGGGATCTTCCAACTTCATATGCGTAACTCTTGCTAAATTATGACTTAGCATTCCGTGTATAAACATGACATGCAAAATATGGCGGGGCAATACGTAGCACAACATCAGATTCTATTGCGGAACGTGACATGAAAGTTTCGTCATTTTGACCCCTCGCAAGTCCGGCAAACTTCTAGAACATGCAAAACTCGGCGCTGAAAGTAGCACGGGCCTCAAAATTGCAGCCACATTTGGTCGGTCGTAGATATTCGACCAGGAACACAAAACAGCGTAGAAGACGAAACAAAGAAGTTGAGTTGTTGAGTGATATAGGTGGGATTAGCCTTGCTTAGCCTGCCGGCAATTGCTCCACCGTAGCGTCACTTACATGTTAATAACGACCTAAAACCTGTCGGACCTACCGCGCTATGCGCACAGTCACTTATAATAGCACATATCCCTCTTGCAGTCACGATCTATGCACGCATTCACTCACAGCAGAACAAAGTCCACTCCAGAAGTCACCATCTATGCACATATTCATTCACAGTAGAACATAGTTCATTGCAGTTCCACCATCCATGCACACATTCACTCACAGTGTAACATGGTCCACTGACACCATCTACGCACACATTCAATCACAGGAGGCCATAGTCCGTTCTTGCTGTCACCATTTAGAGACAAGATCAGTGTCCTGCAGAAATGTTGAAAGAAGGTGTTAAATAAAAAAGAAAAAAAAAGAAAAAGAAAAAGGAGGCGTCAATGTTAACGAAGGCAGCGCAACATCGTTTACACTCCTTTGTCCCGTCTTCTTTCAGCTTTGTGTTCCTGTTTGATGGACCGCTATTCTCAGGTGATTTATATCGGAGAGGCGAAGCACATAAAATGCGGATTGGCTGAAGAGATCACAGCTTGCTGCTTCAGCTATTCCCAACCAAGATCTTGCTTACAAATGAAGTAAACCGCAGGCAGGCGGTTTTAATTGTTGCTAATGGATGAGCATAAAACGCATTCGTTGTCGACAAAAACAAAGACTAATGCGTGGTGACCACTTGAATGCAGCCAACCTGTGGAGAATCAGAGTAAATAAGATAAAAGTCTGTAATATAACGAGTTTGTCCACTACTTTACTTAACGTGATTTTACATTTATTCCGTGGGCCTACGAGTTTGTGAAAGTATGGATAAGTACAGTAAAAACCTCTCCTGTATTTATCGAGAGTTTCAGTACCCGCAGCTTGCTTCAAACAGAACTGAAGCAAGCCGTGACCAGTCGCAAGCACTACCGCCCTGATGTACAAGGTTCGCTGCCACATAGCGTAATTTGCGCGTAACGAATTAGCAGTGGCCTCATCGAACCAGAAGCAAACCATCCGGAACGGGAAAACACAATGCTTCAAATATAAGCTCACTCTACAGTGTGGGCCGGGTATCGAGGGAGCCACTGAAAACCGCACTAACATCACGAGAAAGCAGAAGAGTCTTAACAAAATAGCTGGGTTGTTTGTTTATTTATTTACTTACTTCTTTCACTAAGGCTAACAGAAAGCATTTCAAGGGAGGAGTATTTTATAGCCGGGAAAAGGTAAGAGCGCGCATAGAAAACAAATATAAATGCATGCAGCGAACATAAACTAAACGATAAAAGAGCACATAAGCATTGCCACTCCTGCTTTTCTGAAAGAATTACCACGCAATAGTTTTCCTGTACAGCAATGGCTACAAAGCGAAATGCGGGCGAGCACTGAAGTAGTGACCTTTGAGTGTCCCATGCAGCGGTCTGCAAACAGCTCATTCAACCATCGTAAATAAGCAGTCAGTCATGCATTTCCAGAGGCTGAAAGGAAAGAGGAGCTGCGAAGTCTGCACCGGGAAGGAAGGAAGCATGTTTAGAGAGGAGGTGTAAAGGTAAAATAGGAAAAGCAACGGCGATTAAAAGTAGGCCACTAAACGAGGGCATCCGGAAGTGGTAAAAAAGGCATGCATTCGCAGCAGAGTGCCCGCTGTCCCGCGAGGTTCTGGTGCAGGCCGAATCCGAGTCTACCTAATCGGGCCTGTGCACGGAGTAGCTCCTAACGAAGCGAGCAGACTTAATTTCAACGAGAGGAGGGAAATCTTCCGGAGGGAAATAAATAATTGCGAGGAGGCACGGAGTGACGCGCTGAAGCAATGATTGAAGGCCACGAGAAGAGGTGCTGGCGTTGCCTCCTGCTGGCCTAACAGTATTGCGATAAGCACACCACGCTTCGCTGTTCTCCCGCCATCGTCTTCGTATTCCCCGTCATTAACTGAAGCTGCGTTCTCCCTGTAACGCTTTCAGCGGAACAAAGTGGGAGCCATACGTCACCAGGGAATGCTACTGTGTCCCCACGTGGCGTGTATATACTGCTTTGGTTTTATTGAAAATACGGCGGCTTTGCGGCATTCTAATTTAGCCACTAGGTTGCCATTTCGATGAGAGCATGACTGCCTTGTTTGGCGTCTTCTCGCGTGATAAGAAAAGAACACATAGAACTGATGGTTGTTTACTAGCGGTTGCACTTCATTCTTAAGTTATATTAAAAGTGCTAGCCAGATTTGACTTGTGAGCATTGGCAACGAATCCATAACGCAGTCTTGGCAAATGCACCCGTCGACCCCGACCACCGTGACTCGCTGAATTCTTTACTCGAAGCCCGCGAAAGACGAAAAAAATGTTTGTGTGGACATCCGGACCTAAGCCACCTCCACGCAGTTCGTGTAGTAGAAATAAGATATATGTCGTCTAATTGAAGCTTTGTAGAAAGATCTAACCAGACTGCGTCGCGAAGTATGGCAACTGTTCGGCCTTGCTGCCCTTAGAACCTCCTTGAAGTCAATTACGACCCAGCTAAGGGAAGGGGAGGCGTGGTAGGCGCCACTCAAAATTTTGCCCGGACCTTCTTTCACTGAGAGGCCTGGCCTTGCCCCCTGATTTATACACTCTAATTAGCCACCGCCCGGTTGCGTTTATACAAATACAAATACCTTTATTTCAACATCAGGGATGCTGAGGAAAATGTGTTGAGACATTGAGACATTGCTGAGACAATGTGTTGAGACATTGAGGGAAACTACAGGCAGTTTTCCATTTTCCGCAGAAAATCAATTACTTTAAACTTTCTGGGTTTGATGATGCTTGATTAGCAGTAAAAGAGTCATTTACCAGAAAGGATTCATGCTTATCGTTCTGGAAGTTAATGGCACTGTAGCTTGCTGTCAAGGATCTGCATAAAAACTGTTTGACGTCATTACAGGCTGCTTGTGATGACGGCCGGAAGATGCACTACATGCGCTTCGTTTATTGGTCAATTTTAGTTTGTAAGAGATGTATTTGAGTCAATGTTGCTTCGTTGTCGTTATAATACGCTATTATGTCGACACATGACAACTTCAGGTTGTCCTCAGTGTCCCTTGATAGTCAGAAATACCGGACAAGCGCATTTATCAAGCGGAAGTTCTTTATGAACGCAGTGTTTTCATATGTTGGAAGATTACACTATGACAAACGATATGTCCCCAGATCTCCACTCGGCAGACTTGTATGTTATTGCTGGTAATGTTCTTGCTATCGACAGAAAAATTGCCCATTGGTCTTTAGGGCCTATATAATTCACTGGTCGACGCGAGGGAAGGGTTGGATTGCAAAACATTTATTTCGTCAGAAGACAAAAAGCAAATTACCTGTGTTAGGTGGCTATCATTTCACGGCTGGCAGGGACCTGAGTAGCCCATTCAATGGCCCGGGTTTTAACGCCCAGGTCTGAGCTGACCAACACACCAACGCATTGCTCGAGAGTACGAACTTGTATTAGCGATTCCGGTGGCGGCTCCTCTTTACAGTTGCACAATATGTGATAGTGAGTGACTATTTCGCCACATATACTACATTCCGGTCCGTAATCACCTGAATAGAATCCTGATAGTATGTAAGGAGTCATTAAGGATCGTGCCTGGAGTTGGCTCCAGGTAGTCTCCTGTTCCTTATCTAACGTTTTGTCTGGAGGAGGGAAGATCCTTGTTTTGTAGTTTAAAATGATTTGTAATGTGGTGATATGATGCTAGGCCGTCTTTTGAGAAACTCTCAGTAACTACCGCGTCCCCTGCTCGGCTGGCGAATACTCGAGCTTTGATGTGTGCCGATTCGTTACCAGGATTCCCCGAGTCAGCCGGGGCCCGTATCAATTCAATAATTAAGTCTAAGTTTTTTGTTTGACTCACTATGTTCATTGCTACCTGAGAAATTATGGCCTTCGCATAATTGCGTATGGTGAATTTAGAGTCACTTAGTATAGTATCAGCGTTGATGTTAATGATGGCAAAGGCGATAGCCGCCTCTTCTGCCGCTTCCGAGGATCTCGTTTTAGTAGTGCCGGAGACTATCACTCTGCCTTGCGTGTCCATCGCCTCCAGTGCGAACGCTTGTTTCTGTGGGTTTTCTGCGGCATCTACATATACCTCTTGTTCATGTTGGCTGTACATTCTGTGTAGCGCTTTTGCCATAGCTTTCCTTCTCTCCTCGTTGTGAGCAAGATGCATATTGTAAGCTTTGAAAGAAAGATTGTGCTGCGCATCTAAAGATTGAAATATTACTTTCAGTATTTCCATATCAGTATACAATATTCCACAACTATCTCACAAGTAAAACTGATGTCCAGGAATACCAAACATCTAGAGTTTGCATGGAGGAGCGGTGTGAGGTGCTAAGATGTCCTAAGTGCATGGTAGACGACTCGTTGGCGGGAAAGCTGTAAAAACTTAGTTGCTATTTCCGCGACTTCTTGAATACTTCTGCAGGAATGCATTGTGCACCACGATTCCCGAGTGCTATCACGGGCGCCTGCTGTGCTTCCTTGAGGGAAATTGGGCCACAGCCTTAGACTTCCCGGCACATCCCGAACACGTGACCCATACTCGTGAAGTGCCCCTGCGAATACCGCTCGCGGCAACGCAAAGAAGCAGTTCGCTCCTGGTACCAAGTGTCATATTGCTTAAGATAGTTCCGAACACTGTTATGTGCTTAAATAAGCTCCCTGAATGAACGCAAAACGCTAGATGCATTTCTGGCTCAGTGGCCAACCTCGTCTTACAATCTGTGCTTGCTCGCACTACGCGCTTTGCACGCCGGACATCTTTCTGGTTGGTTTTAAGATGAAGTAAAGCAGATATACTAAATGCACTGCACATTGTCGACTTTTTATTTTTGACTTTTTCGAAAAAAGTCATTGTCACTAGTGTCGGTAGGTTGTTTTTACTAACGAGCCCGCGTTTCCACGCTATCCACACCGCGCTTCTTCAATCGTGACCCGATGCAACATTTGTCCGTGCTGACGCCTTTGTAAACAACACAGAATCATATATCACACTGCAGCTGATAGAGCGGACTGCTGTGATGGCGCTTAATCACCAGGCTGTCCGTGGGTCGGAGGGAGTGCGTTCATAGCGGTGTCCGAAACAGCACAACATCACACTGCCATCCGAGTGGTCACAAGCGCATATTTCTTCATTACAACTTGACAGGAAAGCACGGAATGCGTTTTACAATACACGTCTCAACTACACAAACAACATCAGAGCGCACGTGGAAATGCATAATTTTTTTTCTCTCCTATAACCAACGTGCATTTCAATACCTACCGTGATTTTTTTTTCTTTGTGAAATCCAGCGCGTCACGAGGAGTTTACAACAGTTGGTTGCCGAACTGCGTAAAATAGATGATCACATATTTCATCTTTTCTTCAGTCCGTCTTTCTCTCTCTATTCTTCTCCTTACTGTCTGCAAAAGAACATTTAAAAATATGAGTTTGGCCACCAGACTAGTTTCACGGAAGCCAGAAGTCCGCAGTACCTCTCCTCGAGCCCCTTACATCGCCCCTCATCAGTTATTCAGTTCACACTGGAAGCTAGCACACTTCTTATGAGTGTACGCCTGTGCGGATGTTTTTTTTAGACACGTAGAAACATTGTTCTCGGCTCTTGCCTCCATGAAACTAACAGCAGACGAAAGCGCCACGGAATGTTTGGTGCTAACACAGCAGCTCATTACTAGAAAGTTGTGGACGTCTCTTTCGATGTGAAATGACAGCCAGGACGGCGTGGCGAGGTTAAACTGGACCACGTTCGCTAACTAAAGAAAATGGAAGAATGGAAGACAATGAACACACGACAAAGGGAAAACGCTGCATAACACACACAAACACATGCGCGCGCCCACGCACAAACACAACACACACGCACATGCACATACACATGCGCGCATGCGCACGCGTTTGTCGCTAAAGCCAGCCCGCCTACATTAAACGAAGTGTGCGTCTTCTTTTTATTCTCCGGATGAACTCTTTCCTTTCTTTTCCACTTCCTATTGTTCTTTTGTCTCCTCTCTTTTCCCCATCTTCAGCGTATCACAGCTCTTCCGCCACCATGGTTGCGTGTCTCTGGGATGACGTTGGAAGAGTGATCCGCCTTGCAATGGCAGAAAATATTAGTAAAATCCGAAATGAAGAAAGAGAGAACGAGACTGGCGGCTAACTCAAAGTGCCTTTGCTTGCGTGCCTCCCCAGCTCTCTATAGCCTACAAAGCCCACGAGGGCTTCACCAGCGGAGCTCGCGTGAGCTCATTCCACAGCCGCAGTGCGAAAAGTTGAAGTGAACTACGCCACTTTGGGGAGAACTGCGGCGTCGCCCGATCGAGATGAGAGAGAGGGCGTGGGCGAAAAAGGTGAAAGCCTCCAAAAACAGGAGAATAAAGGCCGTAGATTGTGCGTCCACCGCGGCTCCTATATGACTTCCCAAGCTGTGAGTCAACGAAACTATACTGTGCTTATCAATCTCTCTTTCAGAAGGACGTTGGAGTCTGTAAATAAGATGCAACGCAAAAGTGTGCCACGTAGCGTTAGGACTATGCAGCGCTACGTTGTGCGCCCAAACAGACCACAGAGATCACGGTGGCGTCCTGTTTTGAAACCAAAGTATAGTGCGTTGAAGCAGTACAAAGTGCGCACTCTGTGCCGTTAAAGCCGTGGAGCCTTGCTAGAGCTTCACACGACGTCAACTGATGTGCAAACCGGCGCATGAAGGCCTCGTAACAGGTCAGCACGTCGATCATTGCGTCCACGTCTATGATTATGGGCCAGTGACCGTGGCGTCGTCTAGTCACCAATAATTCTCGCACTTTGAGCAACCATTTAAACTAGGTACCTGAGATAATGACGCCAGGCTGAGGTTGCTCAAGAAAGCATAGTTTTTAACGAACGGAGTATGATAAATGTGGAACATGATTAACACCAGGTCAAAGTGCCCGCCGCTGCCACCACTGATAGAGGCCCTGCGCCGAATTCGGAACAAAGCCCACCGCAACGCTGCACTTGCCCCCCCCCCCCCCCCCCCCCCCACAACTGTTCTCTGCTCGCAAAGTAAGGATGTAGACTTCCGTCATTGCTTTTGCACAGAACGACAATAAATTGGAGTGGATGAGCGGCACTCGCTCACGCCATTTGGTCGCGATACACAGACAGCGCTGAACAAGAACCGGGTTCGTGTCGGTTTTAGCCATGGCATTTCTCTCACGCGAACCCGGATCAACGCTGTGCACTCACTATTCGTCTTTCCTTTGTAAGGGGCCTACTTCGTGCGGCTAGAACTTTCGCGGACGGGAGTTTACCGCAAAGCCTCTGGATCTTTGGGCCGTTCGTCTTCTGGCTCTGTCTTTCTTGTCCTGTGCTGCCTCGTTCCTTGTCTGATTTACAGAGGCCGTCGGCACCTGTGTTATATGTGTTTGGAAAATCTTTCTCCGCACATCGCGGTACACCCTTTCTATTGATTGTGTCTGGGAGTTTTTGCTGCTTGTAATCAAGGGTATTTTGTAACATGCTTTGATGTCAGCAGAACTCCTATAATAACCAGTCTGTCTTGGGAGTTTTTTTTTTATTTCACTTGCTTTTAAAATTTCGCTCATCTCTGCAACGTTTGCAGAACGGCCAAAAGGATGGAAGTTGCAGGGGAGAGAACTACGGGATTGGTCGCTTTTGAGTGCTAACTCTAAGCTGGGGCATATTTGTTTCCTATACCCATTACTTAAACCGCATTTCCGGATTAGGGGAAGAGGAATGCGGAGGGAAGCTAGAGGGACCAATTTTTTACCGGGGCCGTGCAGAAAGGGCGTGGTTTCTCTTGCGATTGTAGAAGCCACCCTGGCCCGTATTGACTGACTCTTCTCACGCCATCCGTTGACATCTTCTCTTGTCATTATTCTCCCGGGTTTCTTTATTCTTGTCATTTGATTAACTAAGACAGTCTCTTCCAGAAATCGGAAAGTTGTTTCACAGTTTCGGGGTCTTTCTTTCCTTGCTCCCTTCGCTCCTGGTTGTTTTAATATTTCCTAAAGTGTTAATTTTCTTGGCTACAGTTTAAGCGAGTGAGAAAGAGCCTTATTTGTGGTATAGGGATTAGAAATAGAGAGAACGATGGAAGGAAAGAAAGAACGAAGGAAAAAATCAGTGGATAAATAAACAAACAAACCAAAAGCAAACAGAAAAAGGAAAACGGAAGATTGTAAGAAAGAAAGACAAGGAAAGAAAGTAAGAAGTAAAGAATGCATCTAAGTAAGAACGGATGAATGCTCGGACAGAAGGACGGAGGAATCCCAGCATCGATAGCAATCGAATGATTTCCGTCGGCGACACCCTAAGCTGAAGGCATTCATGTTCATGACTACTTCACGGTCTTTCCTTTTCGGGTTCTTCCGGGCTTACCAGAAACGTATTACGTTCCTTCTCATGAAGCGTTAACTGAAAGCTAGCGCTTGTCTGTGATATTTCCAGTAAGAACCGTCTCTTTATTTGCGCCAGTGGTTACTTCAGATTTCCATGCAACAGAACAGACAAGGCACCAAACGACGGATCTAGCCAAACACAAAGATTAGTTATCATAAAGGATTTGTCTTTATAATGCCCCGCAGTTCCACTTCTTCCGTCATTTACCTGTCTCGTCTCAGCAGCCTCATAAAAAAATTCAATCGCTGCCACCTCTCGTCTCTAATAATTAAGCACTTTTGCGTCACAAAGTTCAGCACTGATTTGAGAAGCCAACGCAGAGAAAAAGAAACACGTTCGCCTACGGCGTGGAGCGATCGAGAACGATGGCCATAAACCACTCACGTCCACTCATGACCCACGGTGATCGCGAAACCTTGTGCGTGTCGAGGGGCGCCTCTCCACTTCACTCGGAGGAGGCGGCCCACGGTTAGAGGAGGAGCGACTCGAACCTACTGAAACCTGCATCGTCACGAGATCAACCACGACGCGCGACCCGGCCGGAGCGTAATAATAATAATAATAATTGGTTTTTGGTGGAAAGGAAATGGCGCAGTATCTGTCTCATATATCGTCGGACACCTGAACCGCGCCGTAAGGGAAGGGATAAAGGAGGGAGTGAAAGAAGAAAGGAAGAATGAGGTCCCGTAGTGGAGGGCTCCGGAATAATTTCGACCACCTGGGGATCTTTAACGTGCACTGACATCGCACAGCACACGGGCGCTTTAGCGTTTTTCCTCCATAAAAACGCAGCCGCCGCGGTCGGGTTCGAACCCGGGAACTCCGGATCAGTAGTCGAGCGCCCTAACCACTGAGCCACCGCGGCGGGGCGAAGGAGAGTGCGCAGTTGATGCTACGTGTGTGCGCACGGCTGCCTAGGCGTGAAGTGACTAACAGATGCGGCACACCCTATAAATATGACCTCTTCAGCACCGATAGCCAGCCAGCGCCGTAGTTTTAACTTCAAAGAAGCGCCCCCCATGACTCCCATATGAGCGCCACTGATGCCATGCCACGGACCAGCGCTGATTCCCGCGCCAGTCTTCGGGATGGCTACATTGCGCCGTAAAGAAACTGTGTTTCTTTTGTTTGCCGCTGTTTTCTATCAATACGCTGTTATTACAAAATCTATCTCTGCACTGTAGATATTTGTCAAGCATTGCTTTCCACGTGTAGCATTCTTTTACAGAATACTTTGCCTGTGTTCTTATAAGGGATCAGAAATTTCTTTATATCCGCTATTCGCTGCATAAAGCTTTTATTTTGTCTACCTGTGACTCGGAATTATTCTCAGGCTTGCGACAGGCGACAGCTGATCACTATCTACCACCTCATTTGTCACTTGGTAGCTGGATTCCGGCTTAGCTTGTCACGTGAAATCGAGAACACCTGAAATTCCAGGACAGCTACCACCACAAACTCTAAGGATTTCTTGGAACGCACACCGCCAGTGTGCATGTGTCACACCGTAACAAATTTATTGTGAAACGTGCCAAAGATTTCTTATAGTGCCTCTAAAGCAGGCCGTTGCTTAAGTGGCTCAAAGAAAACGTTTATGCCGAACTTTGAAGTATGGCATGCACCTAGCATGATGCGCTTTATTATAATATAAGTACCAAGAGGACAAGTGATTTAACGTGATTAAGGCAGGAAGAATAAGCTTGTGACTTTTTGTCGACAGTGGCGTGCACGTGCTGTCTATATTAGCCTGCTGTCTCCCAGCCGTCTAGGGGTGCTGTTTGCTACCTGTTTTATGGACATCACGGTGCTGGAACGATCCCTAGCGTGCTCGGGTTGAACACCTGAACGACTGTTAGACTCCTGAGAAATTGCCAGTGAAATAAACAAGTCGATGCTCATCAAGGGGGTGCAATACATTTTTATGAGCTGTCTAATGATGGCCTGCACGGGGCGTTACCGGCACCATGATCGTGGACCATAAACAGTCCGACGATGCACATTGGAGCAATTGACGATACACTAATTAGATAGGCTAGGAGATCTTCGCCATCGCCATGTGTCGTGTGCCCCAACAAGGCGGCGCTATTACCTTAGAGCAAAGCCGTGAAGTGCAGTGGTGGCGGCGATGAAACGGCAGGCCCAAAAAACGCAGAGAAAATGATAGGTCGGTGCAGGCATCTGGTGTACTTTTGGTATTTGTATTGCTGCGCACTCAGCCTCATTGTATTCGAAGTGATGGATCGCGGAGAACGAAGCACTGACACATTCGTTTTAGAAGCCGAGCGTGCACATTGGTCTAGCGCAAAGGTCAAAGGAGCCGAACTTGGCTTAATGGATCAATACTTGATTTCTAACCTTCTGCGTTTTTGTCCCACGCGCTGGCTTCATTTGGTTTCTCCGCATTTTCCTCTCATGGCAACACGTTCTATAGGGGTCCGAAATGGGCCTTTTCGCGGCTGCTCGAGGCGAACCGTTTTAGTCGATATTTAAGCTGGGGAGCTGGGAAAACTTCACGAAGTTGAGCAGGTGCACTTTGAATGCAAATGGCTGCAGCTCTCGCGACACATAGAGACCCCTGTCAACGGAAGCGAAGCAGAGTTAGCGCGTTTGCCTAATGGCAGAAACGTAAAAAGAAGGAAGCTTGTGAAAGAGGAAAAGCGATGCATGTTGTGTATCTGTTCTTGCTCGCCTGCTGCGCGAGAACACCGCACGGGAATAAGATCGAAACTTATGTTGATGAAGATGTAATTTTATGCCGCAAGGACAACTGTGGCCAAAGAGTGCAACGGCACAAGGTAATGGAAAGATGTACTCGTTATGACGCACATGACGGAAGCCAACAGTCATCGAAACCGAGGAGCATTGCAGATGTCGTTGATGTTTTTTTTAAATTGTTGTTTTTAATCATTGGGAGATTAATAAAACCAGAAGAAAAAACAAACGCATGCCAGCGGTGGGATTCGAAACAACGACCTCCGAATTTTGAGTGGCTTCATCAGCACCATCATGATCAGCTACAACCTGATTGACGGTGCGCGCCATATGCACATGGGCATGGTACACCACAATCATATTTCGTAGCCCTTGTTTCGACAGGTGGACAGAGAAACAAATGCGCACAGGACAGACGCTAGCGTTCCAGCGTCTGTCCTGGGCGTATGTGTTACTCCGTCCTCGTGCCGATACAAGCGCTAGCCAATATGGTTGTGAATGATATCCAACTAGCCCAAATTTCAGCTTTAACATAGTACACCAGCTCCTCTCTACACTGCTATTCGCTGGCTTCATCTGTCTTGCGGCTGTAACAACTAGGAATAGAAGCTATGTCCTGCTTTGAAATGCCGCATGCACCTGTCATCGCGCTAAGCCCAATTACGCCCACTGCAGGGCAAAGAAGGCCTCTCCCCTTTACCCAGAATTCGTTAGAAGCGCTTCTAGTGCCATTGTGTGCCACCATGAGAAGCATGGCTTGGAACATTCAAAAATAACAAAATGACCGAGTGACTGCATAATTGAACGTGATAGACCGCTATGCTTAGCTTCACTGGATGGGTGCTCTCCCGAATTGTCGAAAATGATTGACCTCCAATTAACCAGGTCCTCAACGAGCTGAGGTCTCCCTATTTCCGCACACTTCCTGATCTCATCCTCTAAACTCCTTCTCCGTAGCCCCTTGCTACGTTCGCTTTCTTTGGAATCCGCTGAGTTACTTCGTGCCACCTTCTTTTTTTTTTGTCCCTCACATTAAATTTTCTGCAGCTTCTGCTTTCCCTTAATGATGTCACGTAGCACATCAATAGCTCACGTTCTTTCCCTAACCCACTCTGCTCTCTTCCACTCACTTAAAGTTACCTCTACCATTTTCTTGTTCCTGCGTCACCATGCTGTCCACAATTCGATTTCAAATCCTTTTCGTTAGGTTCAATGTTTTTTGCCCCATATGTGAGCACTGATCAACGGGCCACTATCATATACTTCCTTAAAGGAGTATTAGCATGCGTCTTCAAACCTCCGTAACGCGATGGCCTATGACCACGTATTTCCGCTTCTTCCGCATAAAGTAAGCAGTGGAGTTACTATGACTCCATTCTTACAGCTGCCATTGCTATCTCGGCGCACGCTATTTTGGCCTCATGAGTTCGATGTCTCAATTCCCGCCTTCCTATCCTCGCACCCGCTCTAGCGATCAACAAATAGCACTTAGTTGTTTTTTATTTCAGTCTACCTCGAGAGTTTGAGGCAACGTATAGAGAGAATGACAGACATTGTGAAAGAAGTTAGCATTCCACATGATTCGAAATCGAAAACTTGAGCGAGTTTTCAACAGAGTTTCCTGGGAATTGAAGACGGTAAGTGCTTGAAGCAATCTGCAGCACGAGTAGTTTTATGCGGCTAGCTCGAGCAACAGGGGTTATTTCTGTACAGCGGACAGGAAAACAAATTCTACCGACGACGACAACAACCCTTAGCAGTAGCGTCGAACGCGCGCCCTACAGATTCCCTGTATGTTTTGTACCAAAGCGTATGTTAGCATTTTTGTAGCCAAAACTTGCCGCGTTCCTCCTGAGAAGGGCGCTTCCTGACCGGCCTCCGAAGGGAGACCACAAAAAGCATCTCTATGGAACGACGCACTTGCTTACGCTTGTCCGATGCTTCTCTTGCATAGACATAGAGGCCCGGCTTTTGTGCTCGTCACCCGAGTTCCCCGTTTTCAACAAGTGCAAAACGTCTCGACAAACGAGAAAGATGTCATAAGCAACGTTTCGCGTAGAGTAACGTCGCACGTCTAGTAAAGCACACAGATATCACGCCTCTTGGTTATATTTCCTTTTTATCTTCCTCAACTTTGAAGGACGCGATCTGAATCCTTCTTCTTTATTCCCAGTCCCGGGCATCCGAGCACAGCAGGTTTTTCTGGAGCTCGTCTCTGTCGTCTTCCTAAGAAAGAAACCCGTTATCGACCCTACCCTGCGGGGTTGCAGATGCGATTGAAAGGCGAGCGCACGGAATCAGCAAGCAGAGCCTGTGCCTCTCTCAAGTGCCGCGACCCCAGAGATTTGGCGCGAATTTGGGACGGTACGGTATATAACGCGATTCAACTGTGAAATCCTGTGCGAGGTCTGCCTGCCAAGACGCTGTGTACAGTTTTTTCTTGTATCACGCTCTGTATACGCTCGCTGAGTGAAGAAGTGAAATAAAATAAGAACCCACTGCTGCAAACAGAGCGAAACGCAACCAAAGAAAGGCAGATGCATGATCATAGCACAAGCGTATACACTGAAAAGCAGCCGTCTAAGCGATTCCCAAGTGTGTTCTTCGGAGCCTGGGATTCTCGACAGGCATAGTTTTGCTGTACGTTATGTTTACTATAAGAAAGCTGTCTCGACCCCAAACACATTCTAAAAGCGTGTTGCAGTGCCTGCAGAAAGCGCCTTCGTGAAATGTTTTTTTGGACCAAGCGTAGGAAGCTGTCGCTACCGTGCGCAGCGTTAATTTGGCTCTCGATATGTTGTGCTTGCGCAGTTGCCTTTTTTCTATATGCGCTAAAATACGTAGAAAAGCAGCGCCATCAGTCACCTGTTGTGGGCAACGATAACGAGAACGAAGCGTGTGCTGTTCTTGACTGCAAAAATATGGAGGGCTCTACTAACCCGCGCGTATGTGTGCAGGAGTGTCTGCCGCTTTCACTCTATGCGGAATATAATTCGCAAGTATATTGGATGTCACCAATAAGATTTTATGGTTTATGGGGTTTTTACGTCCCAAAGCAACTCAGGCTATGAGGGACGCCGTAGTGCAGGGCTCCGGAAATTTCGATCACCTGGGGTTCTTTAACGTGCACTGACATCGCACAGTACACGGGTTTCTAGAATTTCGCCTCCATAGAAATTCGACCGCCGCGGCCGAGATCGAACTTGCGTCTCCTGGGTCAGCAGCCGAGCACCGTAACCACTGAGCCACAGCGGAGGCCAGTCACCGATAAGGAAGCAGCGAAGAATACGTGCAGGCAGAAAAGGAGTTACCCATATATACCACGCCACATTTGCATCTAGCAGAGACGGTGTAACACCTATGCTGACAAATAATAAAAATAAACGTTAAAATGACGTCCATGTCGGCGGTGGGGCACCTGAGCTTGCTCTCGACAGAATTGAAATGAGTGGATAGGACTGAATTCTACTCTATATTGGTGTGCTAGAGAATAATCACTGAGCTTCCACAAAGGGAATAAAAGATTGATCATAACGGTCGCCTACACCGCATTGCTCCTCAAGACACACAACCATACACACCACGCCCATCTGACGCATGCAGACGTGCACAACCTTATACACGACCGCACACGAGGGGAATGGATGCGGCGGATGAGGTCTCAGATGCATCGCAGCCTTTGCGTCCCATGTAGTAGCAGAAAAAGTGTTTTCGAAGCGTCTTTCGCACAGACTATAACTGACTGCTTAGGCGGTCTTGTCCTGTAACATCTTTATGAGGCCGAAATTATTTGGTATCGAGAACACACGAAGGTATCAAAATCAAGAATGAATGAACGAACGAACGAACGAACGAACGAACGAACGAACGAACGAACGAACGAACGAACGAACGAACGAACGAACGAACGAACGAATGAAAGAACGAACGAACAAATTAATCAATCAATCAATCAATCATTTATTTCATCAATCAATCCATTTTTTATTTCTTTCACCAACTAAAATTATCAACGGATAATTAATGCCATCCGGATTTTAAACAGCCTAGAAAATTAAACTATATGAGTTGCTCGTCAACACGTGTCACTTTCACCCTGCCCGAAACGAGACAAGAAGTTCAAAACGCGAGTGAAACCGGCCCTCAAGATAACCTCCTCAGTGTACCACAAGAGCAAAAGATTGCAAACGAGGGGCTATCAAATCTCGACGACAGATGAGAAGGTCCGAGCTAATTGATACTCCCGGCGTCAGGAAGACCAGATGAAAGGCGAGTCTGCCGCGTGCTCCCATTGTCTATCAGCTGGGTGTGGGACGTGGGGAGAGATTCACCCTGCGGCAAGGTTGCCGCGTCCTCCCTACGCGCGAAGGGTGGAGGCAGGGACAAAATAAATTTTATTGCACTCAGAGGAGAGGCGTGACCTCATGTAGAGAAGACAACCGAGCTCCGCGCTCTGGCAGAGGAGCTGATCAAGCATGCGCAGTTGTCAGTCCTTATATCTCTTTCTCTCTCCTTCCAACTACGTGTGGCGAGAAAGGGAAGCAAGGAATATCCAAGAATTGTGTCCTTGACGACGCTTGGCCACTCCGGGTCTTCGCTACGCGTGGAGCGATCGATGATGCTGACTTCCTCATAGATTTACTCCATAGTGGGTGCAGCAGCTTGTTTCGCCCGATCATTTATCTTCCCTCTCGTTCTATATCGGTCACGCGCGAAATCTTTCAGCACAAGAACGCGTCCGCTCTAAGAGCGTTTAAATCAAAAGAAAATTTCTTGTTGCCGTCCTTGACACCCAAACACGGCACAAAAAGCGGCAAAGAAAATTACCAAAACTGAAAGATTCATATGGTGCGCATGCGTGGTGTATCTTTATGTTTGCTTTCTTTAAAAGCGTTTGTTATGATTTAGTTTAGTGTAGTTCGCTTGTTCAGTTCCTTTTTTCTGTGCATTTCTGTGCGCGCTTGTGACTGGTCTTGTTAAGCATTTGTAATGTTTGCTTAATTTGTTGCGTAGAAAAGTACACGACTGTTACGATAACTTAAATCTGATGTGTTGCGGATCCTGGTTTTAAGAACAAAATAATTTCAAGTTACATCGAACAACCGAATCTGCGGCGGTCATTCACAACGTACATGTCGCGATATTGTCTTCTGAAACAAACGCTTAGTGCGAGCACACCTTAGTCTGCAGCCGGAGGGCAAGGGCATAATTGGAGGAACCAGCGAAGGTAACTCTATGGGTTCTAAGCGGCAAGTAAATTTCAGTGCGAAACCTGCTTCACGAGATAAAACCGGCTCACCGGTTTGCGTGAAGCATGACCTTGAGGGAGACCTTGGGCAAACCAGCAATAACTCAGCAAATTGAACAAATAATGCCACGACCGGGATTTAAACTTGCGGCGGCGCGAAAGGATCTGCATCGCTAGCCCCTGCATGAGAATACTATGTTATCGCAGCAGCCGATCACCCCTCGTGTTAAATTGCAACACACCCTCGCGCTGTGCATAGCATATAGTCTTTGTCAACAATGCTATTATCAAGCTAATATCCGCTTTTTCAACTATGTGGCGATATTGAGAGATACGATGTGCGCTGCGTGCACTGACATGGACAGCGTTGTGGCAAAAGCACGGCACTAGAACAGTACCCTTTGCCATTAACAACGTTACTGCAGAAATGAGGCACTGGAGCAGAGGCCACCGGTGTACGTTGGGTAAATTGGCATCGACGATGAAAATGAAAAATTGAAGACACGCATATCTGGCTCCCTGGTTCAATGGATACCTTAATCGAGCTTTCAGGTACGTGGCGGTGATGTCCAGCAGGAAACAACTGAGCTTAGCAATGGTAAACTGCCAAGCAATTTTGCTTTTTGGTAATGATGAGTGAAAGAAAAAGAAAATCATGTACAAAAGTCAGTTAAGCTTTGTAGGGCGCTAGTTGGTTGTACATACTGAAACTGGGGAGCGCTATAATCAAGACAAGGGGACAACACCACATAAGAACACCACAAGACACGAGCACTCGTGTCTTGTGTTGTTCTTATGTGGTGTTGTCCCCTTGTCTTGATTATAGCCCTCCCCAGTTTCAGTATGTACAAAAGGTATGCCAGATATAACACTGAGTGCTCAAAATATTTAGTTCTGAAGGTTTCTTCAAATGTCAGAAATTATTCAAACATAAAAACGTGCACGATGCTCATAATGAAAGATTTTCAGCTCAAAATTAAGAGTTGAAAAACAAACGACGGGGAATAGCTAACCTACACTACTTTTTTTGGAAAGCTGCATGCCCGTAAGAAGCAATTTTAAGTCGCTTCATGGAACTGGGTGTGAAATTCAATACACCTGTACTTTATTGATGGATGGCGCTTTCGTTTCATTACTGTACAACAATACGCCTTTCTTAGCTAAAATGGAATCGTAGAAGGGGAAAAATATCAGTCCTAAAAGGTGACAAAGCTCGTTGTGTTTTCATAGGGGCCGTTCTAACTTAAGTGAAGGAGCACTCACAAGTCATACTCTTGTCAAATCCTGAATGGAGGTAAAGTAAATGAGCTGCGAAAAATTTTCTATTCCCCATTCTCAACAAAAACGGGGATCAATGTTTCAGCGTAAAGTTGATTGCACTGCACTTGTCAGAGCTGGCATACCTTGCGCATGCGTGATTTTTAGTTCCGACAAGGTCTTTTATGCATTGTCTTGTTTCAATTTTCATTAGCTTGCGGCAGTGTTTGCATGCATCTCGTGGACAATAAACCTTTGGTGTCAAGTTCAGTCTTTCGTTTGTGCCTCTGGTTTTCGTACATCTTGTCCTGTGTCTGGTTTTCCTTTCTGCCCACGCGCACGTCCGGACTGCATCTGCGGCCATATTAGGTAAGCGAAATGAGGTTTTGCGCTGACAGTTTGTTTCTTCATTACGATGCGGAGCTTCAGAGTGGGAGCTTATTAAATATTTTGGCTGTAAAACTCTAGCACCAGTTGGAGCGTGCTGTAATACAGGGCTGCTCGCTCCCTATGTGAAACCAGGGAGCAACTATATCTAATCCAGACCCTTCAACTCGCACGGTAAAAAAAAAAAACGTGTGACGGCAACCCTGTACTTTTTTCTATGCCTACCACTGCACGCCCGACTTTCATTGAACACATGACGAGCGCTACTTCAAAGTGACACAAACACACTGTTTCGAAACATGCAGCAGCGTGTATTTAACAAGATCAGACGTGCAGTCTTTTTGACAGGCCAACAAGATAGCTTGACTAAGTAACTCACGGCAGTGCCATATTGACCTGCGTCACCCGCCTGCACGTAGCCCACACGGGGATGCTGTCTCAACAATAAGAGCAGTTTCTTCAAGAATTGCGTTGAAGCAGCGGGTCTTAGGCTCAGAAATAACGGGCAAACTATACTCAAAGGCAGAGCGTTGAAAGAGAGAGGGCAGTGTTCTTTTATGTTTGGCTTCTTGCGCTCGCCGGAGGGATATTCTCTGCCCTGACGCGGAGGCGCATAAGGCGGGAAATGTATTGACCGGTTCCGATAACTGCAATCTCCGCATGGAAGATAAGCTCTCCGGACAGCAGCCAATGACAGCGTGCGGTAGTTGGAAATGAAAAGATCGCCGAGAAGCGGGCTTTCTTTGTGCGGAGCCGCCTTACACGCTGACCGCTCCGCTTCTAAAGAAGAGCCGTCGTGCACACACTTGTATGGTGAGCATGTAAACATCAAGACCCTGAGGTGTGACAGCTAGAGGCAGGAGCCACCCGAAGAGAATTCAAGATACAAAAGTTCGAGAAGAGCGGGCCGAACGCGTCTACCGAGGTTTGAAACCTCGGCAGAGTGATTTGAACGCATTGGCATCTATGTAGACAAAATTATTTCAACCAAATTCATTTCATTGCAGTAGCATTCTTCAGAGCGGAATCATGACATGTTAGCAAGCGCGGGATTTCTGCATTACCCCTTTGCGCGATCGCATCTTAATTGTTTGAAGGGAAATTATAATTCTAGAACAAAGTGCACGGTATAACAGAGACTAGGACGGGACGACGAGAGTTCTGGAGATTTTCGCCCTCTCGGCATGAAAGTTAGCAAAGCTGGGCATCGAAATCTGGGAAAGCTCGAGAGTTCAACAAGGATACCAAGCTATGCTATCAGGAGATGTCCGATGGTTAATACCGAGTCGGAGCTTGAGAATATTCTTCTCTGCTTTTGACGGACAGACTAGAACATTGTGCCAGGCTTCAGCGGGTGTTTAATTGAAGCAGTCATGACTATAATATTAATAATATTTTATTCGATCAGCATGTCGTACGTGATGACAGCGGCCCGGAATAAAAGTTGCCTATTGACAGCTTGACAAAGCGCTGGAGCCCCTTCGTATTGGTAGCAACACAAGAGGACGAGAAAATTTTTTCTTTACAATATATGTACAGGTTTTCGCAGAGGCGTTTTAGATATCCTCGCGAAGATTGAAAATTCACAGCTACTAAAGGTCATAGTACAGCAAGGAATCAATGGCAATGAGAACTGGATCAGTCCATTTATATTTACTTCCACCTCAACGCTTCTAACCTTAGCTGTTAACCTTTCAAATTTATGGTTCTATTTACTGCTTTTTAGCAATCGGTTTAAAACTCAGGCTCTACATTTTTCAGGCAGATTGGCTGATTTTCTACCCTGTAATGGCGGTTACTTCTTTATTCTAAAAAAGCTTTATGGCATCACCTTAACTTGTACGTAAGTTGGTTCTAACCTCGGCCTTCCCTCATTGCTATTGGAAGACCAATGTGAAGGCATCAATAAAATGCTTTTAATAATCGGCAAATTCACCAAGGACAAAATAAATTCGTGAACCTAGCTAGCATGCAAGCTCTCATCAACTGGCTGCATTGTCTGTGAATGGCATTGGTGGTGCTCTTCTCTTACACCTTTGCGTACATGATTTTGGCATTAAACGAGCCGTCAGTTCTCGATTGAAAAGTGGGTTACCTAGCGCTACCAAGCTTTCGTCCAGCGATCCGGTCACCGGCGCTATGTACTAACTCTCCCATTCAACTGCTCGCCGCAACAACAAGCGCCAAAGCTCCTAAATGGCTGCTGTTCCACGGATTAACCGCAGCAGGGAACTGACAGCGGCGACGCCTTCACGTTTCTCATTCTTTTTATGCCCTCGAATATTTGTATTTGCATAGAAAAAGAAAAAAAAAGCTATGGAGTTATCACTAAGACTGTCAGAAGCGCAGACTTGCTTTCTATGGAACAACGACTTCAAGAATGTTTCACTAATGTATACACACGGACTAACAAACAACAGAAATTAGATACCAACATCAGGTGCCACAAGACTCCACAATCGTCATTGGCGTCATGAACAGATACTGAACCTAAAGAGACATTGTTGTGTCTTATTATTAAAAGATTTAAAGAATGTTTACCCCGTTTATAACGCGAAATCGTGAGCGTGCGTGCTAAATGCTCTCCTACAAACCTCGACCAAGGTAAAAGCTGCGGCTATTGATGAGCTTCATTTTAGAGAAGATTTATAAGAAATGCCGGCGATAGACGCGTGTTCTGCCAGAAAGGCGAGCGGCAGGTCTTTACGACGGCTGAACGAGTTGAACAGAGTAAACAAAAAGAATTTAAAGAAGTAGCGTAGAAAAGGGAAACCTAACTGCTGAATGATTTCTTCCGTAAAATCGCCTTTTGTTTATGGCGTTTAGAATAGTGAGGTTAAAAGGGTAAAGACAGAAATTCAGAGCCCGGAGGCATCTTCTCACAGACAAACAAACCAACCAGCCGACGGTAATTTTACATGGCAAGGAAACGCTCTAATGGGTTGCGGGCCATCTCTCCTCTTCACGCGCAAAATGTGAGGCAGCCCGGTGGTCCGCGCCTTCTACTAAATGAAAATGTATACCGTTTTCCGACGCCGGCTGCGCTCAGAGCCAGCCGTCTAGGGGCTCATGCCTAGCCAGAGAGGTCGTTCAGTTCTCGCCATTTGAAACGACGCAATTCGCAGGTTGGATGGGGACAGACTGAGAATGCGCGCGCCCTTTTCAGTCACATGCCGTTAAATTAAGAGTAAGGGGGAATGGGAAGGGGGCGTGAAGCAGACCGGGAGCGTCTACACCACATATGCTGCCAGAGAGAGGTGGCGTTCACAGCAGGCGAGAAGAAATAATGCAGTGAAGGCCGAGATAAAGAGGTGAAAGAGGAAATAAGTGAACTCAAGCATAGTAGCGCATTTATTTCGGGGCCTGTTTACTTCCTTATTAACGTTGTTTATGTCTAAGTTATTTACCTCTTTATTCATTCGTTTTCCGTTGTAGTGTACAGGCGGGTAAAATGCCCTAATGCATTTCACAGTCTTACCAAAGAATAAGACAGAGCAGCGTTTTTAGAGAGAAGTGGTGGTGGTGGTGGTGGTAGGGATGGGGCGCGTTTAATAGCCTTTATGTTGGACGTTTAAGAGTAAGTGGAAAATTACGCGTAGCGTGACAGTGCGATTAAATGTCTTAGTGATCATAAATGCATATACAGAGAGAGAGCCGCCTTTACAGAACGAGTGCGGGAGAAATTGTATAGTAGGTGTTCAAAAATTGCGTGATTAAAATCCCGAATCTTCTTCTTAACACAAGGATTCTCTGGACAGAAATGCCTTAAGGCTAACGACTGAGCAATTTCTTAATTTCTTGCTTCCAGACTAGCACGTTAGTGTCTGGTGCATAGCCTAGTAATCAGTTTTGCAGAGTACGTTTCTCAAAGCTTCCCAAGTACCCGATGTCCGTGATGTAACATGTCACTTAGTGTCGCCTTTTTGCATCCAAGCACAAAACGTTAAACCGCTACTTTCGCTGCATATTCGTGTTGCAATGGCCACAAATTAGATATTATCAGGCCTCTTGCTTCAGGAAAGCTGGAGGCGTCGGCTGCAACCGATTTCTGAGCCCTAGTTGTGTCTTCTGTCAGGTAGTCAACGACTAGGAAGACAAATCACTCATACCATATATGTAAACATAGACTTACTCTCTGTATATTTAGGTGCAGGTACTTATTTTTCAACTAGATGGGAGTTAATCATTTCAGTATTTTTTATGAATTTAGCAGATAAAAATAGCTCAATTCTGTAATTTTAAGCCTCTTCGTAAATAATTACGTCCATTTCTCTTTGAATTTTACATGAATCAACACACCTTTTATACGTCAGTCGAGTGAAAAAAATTGGCGGTGGTTTAGCTCTGGTTAAACCTGGAGGGACGCGATAGCTACAGCTGGCCTAGTGGAACTTGCTCAGTTGCATTGCAAAGTCAGTCTTTCGCCGCTCCGTTTCGCTGGGCGTCCCTTCTTCATTTTCGTCCCACTTGACACGGCGCATGCACATAGCTGTGGCAGCTCGGTTTCGCCGGTGCGCCGCGCCGCCGGCAAAAGTAGCTGCTCCGCACCACGTGGCTGGTCACGTGACCAACCAATTGACGAACCACGTGTTCAGCCACGGCGCCGCGCCGCCGGCAGCTGCTGAACACCACGTAACCAACCACGTGACAGCGTGGCGGCGCAGCCACGGTGTAACGGCGCCGCCACAGGGTGGCGCGCAGCTACAGGGTGGCGGCGCCGCCACCGCCATGGCGCCGCCACGCTAAAGGCTCGAAATGCTACCGTAATGTAGCTATCGATACAAAAAGCGCTTCACATTGTAGTTATATGCTCGTCAGAACCGAGCAAAGGCTCTGCTTGTCAGTGTTAGTCCAAATACATATCTAAAATCTCGGCGGTTCCTTCAATGTCCACAGTAAAGGTGGCTCCAACGCTCAAACGGTTCTTCCCCTATGAGTGTTCCTTACGCACACTGATACCGGCCTCTCTGGTTACATAAACACCCAACAAGGTTTTCTGGAGTATATTGAGTTCAATACATGGATAACAAAACCAGTATTTAAATAAACATTGAAAAAAATCTCATGGAATAGAGCGAGCGACTTGGGAGCTGTTTACCACAGGGGGCAGATATCCGGTTTAGAGAAATATACCATCTTGGGAGGCTAATCAGAGCGCCCCTATCGCTTCACACTTTTAAAGAAACTTGCTATGTTGGAGCGCGGTGAATTCTCTCTGACTTCCAATGGCACTTAGACTGCAGGAGGGATGCGTTTGAAAGAATTTTATCAAAGAAAATAATGTGTTGTAATATGCGCGGCGTCTTAAGATATTCACATGAACTAAGGCACCTTGGAGATCTTCACAGCATTGAAATCAAAAGAAACTAAACGTACCGTACATACTTACCTGTTATGCACATAAGAAACTCGCTTCAGTTTTAATTACCTCCAATCTCTGAGAGCATTTTCATGCGAGAACACCTGATTTGTAGTTGAAGGAGGAGTACTTCATGTGGACTAATTCGTCAAAAATTAGGCAATACCGGAAATAAAAGTAACACATCTAACTAGCTGCAGAAACTCTGTTAAGTCCCGAAGTTGCTTACAGAGACTCAGCTACATCTACTGGCATTCCTCACTCTGTTTTTTTGTCTCTTTAGCGAGAAATTTTTTCAGAGGCATTGAATCACAAGGAGAGCAAAAAGAGATATTGCAATGAAAGAAACATAAATGACGATAATAAGTCAATATCTCCGCACCAGGTGCGCTAAAGCAGGCCGGAAAGGTGCAATCATTCGCGCGGAGGTGAATTAACGGGAGCACGACTCGATACGGACGGGCTCTTCACCCGAGCGTCAGCGTACCTGGGTTTAGTAGGCCGTTTTATTAGAAAACTGGTACCGTGGAAAAGAATCACGAAAATGCTCATCCGTCGCGCAGCACAGGGCACGGGCTAATTGACAAATAGCCCGTGATATCGAGCGTATCGCTTTAAAAGTCATCGGTTTTATTTATCTCTCCCTCTCTTTGCTCCACCTATATCCCATTGGATTACAATTTTTCTCTTTTTTAAATCTGCGCATTTAAGCTTGCACGGGCTGCTAGAGCATATCATTCGGGCGCCACGCTCCGGCTGTCTCTTAATTTCGCCAGCGCCTTTCGTACGTCGGGGAGAAGAGAGGAGGTGTGAGAGCGAGACAACGGAAAGCGATTTAACTGTAATTCCGCTTCGCTTTGCGTCAGAGCAATTTTGGTTGCGTGCGTAATTAGGGATCGAAGACATCGTTGTGAGTACGCGAAGCCAACAGCGAGCTCGCAACCCTGTGTCTATGGCAAAAGGCAACGCTAGCCAATGACGCCAGCGCGGATGGTCGGCTTGCCTATTCTGAGCGTAGAAAAGGTCATCGTCATTGTTCGCGTCATCCGTAGGTCGGCATCAGTAATTAACTGCATTCCGGGGGAAATAAGCACGAGAGCAGATTGTGCCCGGAACGTGGCAGAACAATACCCAGGATTAACTTCATTAGCTGAAAGAAAACAAAACACGTAAGAGGAAGAGCCAGTTCCTGTACATTGCTCCGTGTCACTCTTCATCCCTGTGGTGCTCTTACTTGCATTTACGTAAGTCTTCTCCTTCTTGCGCATGCGCACAAAGAACGCCTGTTTGTTTTTTCCTCGGGGATCACGTCTTTTAGCGGTGTTATTTTTTAAGCGAAAGCTTTACGACGCCAGCCAGCGAGCCATTTCGGCTCGTCGCGCACTTCAGCCGTAAGCCGTATGCCGTATGCAGTATGCCGTAAGTCGGCTGCGGTGTTGCTAGGCAACGCCGCAGCCGCGCTCCAACAGATGGCGCCGCCGTCGACGCCGCTGCCGTCGCCGCTCGCTCCACCAGATGTGCTCCGCTGTGGTAGAGGGAGAGGACGTGTCGCCTCGCCGGGGGTATATACATGTGCGCTTCGCCTCAGTGTATTGTAGGAAGCACTCTGGCACAGGTCGACCCGCTATTGCACTGCCTCCGGGATCGGCCCGGGGCATATTAGCGCGCGCCTTTTCTCTCTATCTTAACTCGCCTATCCTTTAAATCTCCTACTTTCAGCACGCGGCAGCGAGCGTGCCTCGGCTTGAGCCAGTAGGCCGGCCCGTGCACTTTCTTTTTCTTTCTTCCTATCAGCAACAGCAGCAGCAGCAGTCAGTGTATTTTAGTCGTTATGGAGAGCGCGAGAGAGACGCAACAACGACAGAACGAAGCGAGGAAGAGAGAACGCGCTCAAGAGACGCCAGAAGAACGCGCCGCACGACTCGAGAAGCGTCGTACCGAAGATGCGGCTAGAAGTCGTGCCACGTGTCAGAGTGACTCTTCAACTGCGGAAGAGACCGGTTTGAGTTCTCGAGAGCGTCGGAATGAGACGCTGCGTAGACGACGTGCCGAGGAAACGAAGCTTTCGCAATTCAACTAGGGTTAACCAGAGCTAAACCACACCCAATTTTTTTTAGTTTGCTTTCTGCGCGAATTGTGCGCGAGGACTGGAAGCCAACGTAGCTCCTTATTGAAGTCCTTAGCAGTTGCATTAATCCCTGCTCTTTGCTGCCCCAGGTACTTTTTGATTCGTGGCTTGTTTGTTGGCTAAATTATGCTAACGACAGCAAAAGCTACAGGTGCTCTCAGGTCATATGCTGGCCGCGAGCACAGACCGAGAAAAAATGACTGTTTTTGCTTTTTTTTTTTGACCCTGCTTTGCAGCTTCTCCACCTTCGATTCGTCACATGGATTTATTACACGCGTTTTAAGTAAACTCATTAGCTAAGATCAGCTTTCAACATCGGAAAAAATTGAAAGCGAAGTTCGTTCGGGAACGTTTGAATTAATTTTAAACAACGTCACTTTTTATAAGGCGAATTGGTGACTTGCTATTGCAGGTTAAATGCATGCTTATAGGAATGTAAAGAGCTCAGGAATTCAATGTTGTCTAAGTGTGTTCCGAATGATTGCAACGTCTTTTGAAACGCAGCAGCTGGATCGCTAGCAGGCGGGGCTGAGCACGCAGATGCGACGTGTTTCATATTTATCTGGCACAATTTTGGGATAACTACGCATTACGTCATTATCGCCCTGGGTATTAGTTTTCAATTTACTATAAATGTGAGCCACTGTGCAGCACCATTTATGCAAAAATTGTGCTATGGTGTAACTTTAGCCCACAATCAACCAAGTGCCATGTATACATCGATCTGTTTGCGAACCCTGAGACCATGAACTAACTGGTTTATGTACAGCAAGCACGAAACACTTTTAGCTCCTCTTCTCGAAAAACTCTGGCCAACATCGTCCAAGCCTAAAAAAGAACAAGGCGAACTTATAAGAAACATCGGAATTTTTCCTTCTGAATGGGCGAAGGTAAAAAAAAATATTGACAATCAATTGGACTGATGCATAGCAAATGCGATAGCATTTCCTTTCACTCGCCAATCCTGATTCTAATCTTCATGAAAATAATAATAATTTCTTTATTTCCATCAGTGATGGAGTAGACTGCGGGTAAAAGTCGCCTTAGAGGCAAGCGACTTCACTAGAGCCCGCAGCCTCCTTTACAAGGCAAGCAACGTGGACAGGAAATAGACATACATGACAATTGATTTCGTTTAAAATATGCACAAAGTAAGGACAAAGAACCCCAAAGTACATAAAAATGCTCCTCAATTACTTGAGCAAGAATGAGTGACAAACAGTTCACGTAATGCTCGTAAATGAGATGTATTAAAATCAAGACCCGATTTTTGAAAAGTATTTAAAAGTGTTAGTAGTGTGTGTGATATTTTTGCGTAGAGTAATTGCTTCGCAGAGTGACAACCTTCCTCTGTTCCATGTATCTTGTGGCGTAAATCTTGATTCTATTCAAAGTTTAACTCCATTCTAAGTCTGATTAAATTTTGATTCTATTCTATTCGGAATCGCAAGATTCGATTAATAATTTTTTACTGAGTCAGACTTAATTATCTTCATTTCAGCTGACTCTTCGTTAGTCGAGCGCCTCCTTCTACTCTCCTACAAGTACACAGAGAGAAGGCGGAGAGGGAGGGGAGAGAAGCGGCAAGAAGGAGAGGAGAATGGTTGGCAGTTGGCAGCTGCTTTGTGCAACAATAACGGCGGGCGCATAAGTATTCGATTCAACGATGTTTCTATGCTATCGATAAAAATGTACTAATAACCTTGAGCTGGACCCCAGCCAACGGCGGGGCAATCAGGACAGCTTCCTGTTTCGATGGATTGGACTGCAAGGCCATTTTTTCCTTACTTGGCACTTATTGCACGCATTTATTTACAAGAAGCTGCTATACACAGACACTATTTAGAAAGCCGCCAGTAGTGTCTGCGCTGATCTAACTTAAAAAAAAAGACAACTAAACCTAACTAAAGAAACCAAAATCTTGCTAAGGGGAGATAATTTTTCTGCAACCGAAACCAATCTATTGAACAGTCACTTTTGTCACAGATGCCATTCAGCAGGAGCATCATTTCAGTGAAATGAGTTTTAAGTTTAGCATTCCGATCTTATATGCGCATTTCTCCCAGATTGTGCAGAACAAGCAGAAAAATCATGCCATACAGTTTGTGATCACGTTGACTTGAGATCAGGAATCACACTCTCTGGGAATTTAAGACGAAGTCTTTCTTCAGTGCCATTTTCAGCACATCCCAAAACCTAATTGCCTCTTTGGGGTTAATAAACCAGAGATGAATAGTTTTTATTTTGCATATTTAAGATTCAGAAAGTCATAATTGCACTCTAAAAGAAGAGGGCATATTATATTGGCAATTATGCAAAAAATAATACATCAGAATAAATATACAAGAATGAAGAACATGCGCACCACGCTGTAATGAATCATGACAAGCAGGGTGAAAATAGAAGATTAACATTTTGTAAGAATAACCAGAAAGCAACTTCGTAATCAGCACATATGCAGATGACTATATTCAATTCATTGCAAAAATACTATGAATTATAACCGTGAAATCTTACCGAGAAATTGAACACATCAGTTGAAAGGCATCGCAAAACTGAAAATTCTCGGTCACTAGAATTAGCAGAGCAACATTTTAACGAGATACCGCTAAGGCTCTACTTCACCGAAAGTCCGGCGATGTCAGCGGCGGTGACGCTGAGAGCAAAAAAAGCAGTTGGCTCACCTGCCACCTAGGTCACGTGGCCTCCTGACGTCACTGGTACCTGCCCACCGGATTGTGAGATAGCTGCCAACCTTGACAAGTGGATGTTAAGTTGATGACTGGTAGCGAGAGGTTTCTCGAGAAGAGGAACCTGGGTTTCACAAGCCCCACCGGCGGCTGCGTTCGAAACAGATACCTGCGTGTTAGTGGTGCGTCGCTTAATCGCTACAGCACAGCGCAAGGGGTGCTATGAGGACTCCTCAAGATCTGTGGATGGAAAGTAGAGAATGACCATTTCGTCGTATATAGGTACGTAGGCAGAACCCAGGTAACAATGAAGGAGCACTTGCGCGGGAAGGATCTCAAATGCTCACTCTACCTTATTGGTAGGCTAAGCGTTATGTGATGGTGAAAGAAAGAACACTATCCGTGTCAGCGAGGTGATACGGAAAAAGAACTCCAGGCCGCTGAAGGGACCCAGTGACGCCATCGCCTCGTACCCTTAAAGCAGGACTTAAATGTCCCTACAAGTTTTATTAACTTCTCCAAAAGTGACTCCATGTTCTTTAAGAAGAGATCAAGGCAGGTATTGTCTATGAACTCGCCCAGCAGACTATTGCACTCTTCTATGACCAAAGGAGAAAGCGAGAGTTTGTAGATGTCACATAAGACAGAAATCGGCGTGATGCACATTTCATTATTTATACGCTGAAAACAATGATGAGGTGCTACATCCTACAGACGGCATCTGATAGAAGAGGTAAATATATTTTTCCTGTGCAGACACATTTTAAGAGGAAGAACTTCAATATTTAGTTTGAAGAAAAACTTTTTTTTTTCTTGGAGAAGTTGGAATATTATGTAGTCGAAACTGAGCGACACCATGGAGGAAAAATTAGCATCGATATGGGTTCTCTGCATAGATTATTGCGTGAATCAGATTGTAAATGCACATCAAAGAAACAAAGCATCGGCCACAGCCGCAGACTTTGGCGCAACTAGTTCAAACTGGCATCCTCGGGTGCTTTGAAAGTCAGCCCCTTCTTCATCTTTAATCCGTTGTATCTGCGCTTCCAAATGCCCGTTTCCAGGCTGAAGCAATGGCAGTGCAATTGTGCCGGTTCTGCCAAGAGGTTGAAAGGGAAGTGTGTATCGCCGAAGGCGGCTCTAGGTAACTGTAGACGAAGATGACAAGGAGGCCTCACGCGCCGTGGCGCTGTGGCGTGTTATGTGTGAGCGTAACAACAACAACAACAACAACAACAACAACAACAAAAACAACAACAAACCGGTGTGGCAGTGAGGAACGCTGAGCGCTCTGCCGAGTATGACCGAGTATGAAATCAGAAGCGACTGAACGTGGTGTCACGTGATGCAATAAAAGCGGAAAATGAAGCCAAGCAAGCAGTCAAACTGAGAAAAGCGTCTCATCGAGGAGGGTCGTGAAGTAGCAAAAGGACCAGGAGCACCTTCCGCGCTGCGTGTAGTAGAGGATTAGAAGTTGGCGGAGACGTAGCTATTCAGCAGCTAGCAAATAAGTCCTATACCCAGGTGCGGTTATGGTTATCATCCACCATATGAGACGTCCTAGAATCTTATCAGCCCGTTATCAGCATTGCATTTTATGCTTACACCTACTCGCGACGACGATATGCAGAGAGCTTTTCTCGCGTTTCTATGCATGGGTACACAAAAAGTACACCTTATCATGCATTCGGTTTAGTGTCTTTATTAAGATATTTTTACACCCACATAGATGGTGCGTGTACCCAGTCAACATTAGGGCGTGGGCGGGGGTAGCTTTTGTTTTTTCAAAAGTTTCGCTCGACTTAGCTTGACAAACTCCTCCAAAGTCCACCTCCAAGGGGAGCAAATGGAGTGATCGTTTGGTCACAAGCTAGATATTTAGTCTGATTGAAATATTCACTGAACAGCAAACTTTGTTCAACTAAGAAACTATATACAGGAATTACAAATCACTAAGAAACACATGCAAATGGTTCCTCAAAACAGCGCAACATATACAAAGTAGTACTTGACAGAGGTTACAATACAGAGAAATCTTGCAATAATGCACTGATTACCGAGAGAGGCAAATAAAAAAAAACAATTTTTTCACCGGGCACTGTGACAGTCTGACGAACGAACGGAGGATCCCAACGAGGTCACCCCGATGATTGGCGTGTGCTCACTCGCTGGTCCGCGGCTTGGCGTCAGTGGCGTTAAATCCCGGCAGACTTGCGGGAGCGCTTCTTTAGTCAAATGCAGTACGAGCCAGTCGCCGGCGCTTAACACCCATTATTTAATGCAGACACGTGCACACACAAAGCGTGGACAATTGAAGTCCTCTCTAACCTTATGCGGGTGCGCACATGTCTACTGTCCTGATGGAGAGTTCTTCTCCAGAAATCTCGAGTTGTTTCTTCTCCGGTCAGGCACCGGCGGTTCCAATCGTAGTGGAGTCGACATCACTCAGCACGCGTTCTCCGCCCGTATTTGGGTATCTTTTCTCCGTTGTTCGCAAAAAATTCTGGCGAGCGCGCTCGGCTTTTAGTTAGCGATATTCCCGCTGCTCAAATGTGCTCCCATAGCTATGCCACTTGTGGACTGCGTATGATCTGCACATCTGTGTCTGTGATGACTTAGTGTCTCGTGTGTGTAACGTGTGTGTTTTCTGCATAATGCGCGGAGAATTCGTGCGAGAGGACTGGATGTAGCCCGACATATTTCTTTCGAAATTTGGAGACCGGTTTTTTTTTACTGATATTTATTTTTCCCTATACACACTCATCAGAGCAGAGGAAGCTGATTATCGAGGCTCCGAAAATAGATGTCAACGACACCTGAAATCATAACTAAATAAAAAATATGTGACTTGTAACTTGGCGTCATCAGATATCAGTGCCGCAGCTCTTTAATCTTCTTTCGATTTTACAGCCAACCCTGCACCAAACAACACTTTTTTCTCACGCCTTGCAGCAGTGCGAGAGCACACAAAACACCCTCAACGGCCCGGCAAGCTTCACTCAACCATCTAATTCAAGCCACCTACTCTAGCCCTGCTAGCACAGGGACTTCCGGGGCTCATGCGGGCTCCAATCTAGAAGGGCGTGCCACAGTCAATTCTCGTGGACGCGGGCGCATGGAAGGAGGAACGGGGCGCTATAATTGCAGTCTCCAGAGCCGGGCATCTAATTGGCAGCCGTCTGTCACCCGAGCAGAGCGGGTCACCGCGCATAAGGAGGGCGTACGCTTCTGTGACCCCTGGAGTGCCAGCCTAGCTTCCCTACAATTTTTTTCACAGAAACGCAGATGCGAGGGGGAATGTATTCATATACATTACCCTTCCTTTCTCAAGCTCGGAGCTAAAGACGCGATGTCACTGACTTATCTGCATTTTCCTCGCTTTCGTTCCCCTGACCCATCCGCAAGTGTTGGATACGTAATCGAGCGTTAAACGTTTCTAGCAACTGTTCCCTTCCTCCACTGTGGCCCTCTTGCCGCAGTTATGGCGCACACAGTTTTCGTGAAGCAGTAGGCTACCCTTGCTGCTACGCACATGTACAGGTGCAGGCAGTGCCGCGCAACTACGCGCGCTGTGTGCAATGTCACTGCGCTGTGTACTCTTCTGGCCCTAACAATGAACATAGGTGCATGCTTAATTTTTCTACAAAACCTCTACTCACGATATAGCTTGCAATGCGGAACATAGGTGCATGTTGACTTTTTCTATTAAACCTCTGCTCACGATATAGCTTGCAATGCGAATCAGCTGTGGTATCGGTTCGGGCTCATTGGTGCTGAAACGCAGTAAGAGTTTGTGATCAACGGGGGCAGCCCACTGAAAAAAAATTCGGCTGTTAGCCGACCTTTGCGAATTATCGATCATAAGTAAAATCGTCAACCGCCTCACCAGGGACATAATTAAAGCTTCAGAAAAACTTTACCCAAAGGGAACTGCAGAGAAAGAAATCTCGCTTGCTCTAAACGGCCCGGTTGTTTTATTTCTTGTCGTTAGGGTTGATAATTCAATTCTTCGTTTCCTTCTTTTTGTCGTTCACAGTATGGCTACTTCTACGCCTATGTATCATTTAGTGCTTCCATTTATTTAACCCTACGCTTCCTACATCTCCGTTTGTTCATTTTTCTGGTTTTTGGCACCCATTTCTTCCCACTCTGCCGCGAGATACCCGATCTGAGTGGTTTTTGCAATACTTGATTCGACTTTCGGGTCGTGTTCCTGCCAATACCTCAAAATTTTAACCAAATAAAGAGTTCTTATACTTAAGG
Organism: Amblyomma americanum; assembly: GCF_052857255.1. Taxonomy (NCBI): domain Eukaryota; kingdom Metazoa; phylum Arthropoda; class Arachnida; order Ixodida; family Ixodidae; genus Amblyomma; species Amblyomma americanum. The sequence continues at coordinate 54,870,887 of NC_135498.1, read as the reverse complement.
CCGAATTAAAAAAAGAAACAATGAACATTATCAACTATTATTAATGGCTAATTGATTGATTGACTTATTTATTGCGATTAAAGGACTGATTTTTTAGTTGATGGAGATGTCCCGATAACATGTGCGAACTCGATTTTCATACCGCAGCTCCCCAGCGCACTGCACGCAGAGGCTTTTGCTGAAGAAAAAATCTTGTGGCAGCACCCGACACTTGACAGTAACGGAGGCGGAAGAGTCGGCCACTGCGCTGCCTCTAACTCAACAACAGGTCAAAATTATTGTAAGTGACTCTAAATCAGCTATTAGAAACTTTGAGTCGGGCTGCATTTCAGCGACAGCAGCAGGAGTGTTGGCCGGCAGCCCACCACCGGCAGAACAGGTAGCGCTCATTTGGACACCCGCACACCAAGGGTTGAGGGGAAACGAAAAAGCGCACGCACTGGCCCGAGGATTAGCTAACTTCCAGGATCCCAGTAGCGTCTTGTGCGCAACCCCGTCTCTCTCGTGCGATGAGGAACTCCTACAGTTCAATGACGATCTTAATACGTATCATGAAATCCTAAACCATTACAAATTAGGCAGAGCGGTACTTCCGAAAGCAAATAAGCCGCTAACCAAAAACGAAGAGGTTGCGTGGCGCAAGCTACAAACCGGAGTATTCCCTAACCCTCAGCTTTATAGCAAGTGGCACGCGGAGATTTACAGCTCCAGGTGCAAGCGTTGCGAGGGCATAGCGGACATGATCCATATGATATGGACATGTCCGAGCTCTGGACAACTTGACCGAACAGATGAGTCCTGGGAGGCACTGCTTCACAACGAGGACGAAACTAAACAACGTGAAGTCATCCGTCTCGCCCTTGCCGCTGCTGAGATCCAAGAGATTCCGGTCGACGGCTGAGGGGAGGACATGGCTGGGACCGAGCGGCGCCTTGGATGCCCATCAACCTTTTCACAGGTGCAAATAAATGTTATTTCTCTCTCTCTCTATCTGCGGGAAATATCCGTCTCGCCCTCGATCGTGCCTGGTACGCTGTCAGCGAGGCCCGTCAATTCTACCGCACGGCCCGTGTGAGACAGCCGCTGACGACGACACTTTTCTTCGCATGCTGTCTTCTCCATCAACCCGCTTTAGTTTCACAGCAGAGGTCGGAGGTGGCGCAAACAGCCGTGACAAGTAACCTAAAAAATTTATTACGTGACAGTTGTCTAACACCCCGCCAAGCTGTGTCAAGTAGGTGCTTCTTTTCGAGAACACACTGCCTCCGGAGGTGGCTCCTTGGAGAAATAGGACATCTAGGCGTGTCGGTCTTGTCTATGACCTGTCATGTCGTTGTCACTTTACCTGCCGAGAACGCCGAAGTAATAGGAACTGATGCGCGAAGAAACAGGTGATTCTATCTTCATTGAAGAGAAACTGAAGCGAGAAACGATTGCCGCCTAACCTCCAAGTGTACAAATCAAACCGCGCAAGCGGCAAAAAAAAGAAGGAAAAAATGAGCGAGCACGGAGATCTCTTTACATCTCAGTAACGGATGCGTCGGTAAGAGTCGCAGAGAGCGTAACTTACTAGAACTTCCGGCTGCTTTAATCGGAAAACATGAGCCCATATAAACTACGGTTGTGAAAAATTGCACTCGTGTATCAAAAGTAAACACGAGAACTGATAGCAAACAATCAAGGAATCGTTTGACAGTTTGGAAAATTTTCCTTTAGTAATAAAAGCTTCTCAAGGGAAAGCAAAAATAGACGACGCGACTGTTCTTGTCTTCTGGCATCATACTCAGGCCTTGTTATGTAGGCTTCAATGACAATCTATAGGGGCGGGGAGGGTGGGGGGGGGGGCAAATAATTTTGATAACTTTTTTTTGCCCGAATAAGCTTCGATTACAAAGTAAGAATATGTTCGCGCTTTATTTGAGAAGTTCGTAATTTCAGATGCGGTCACGAAGAAAAAAAAGACACAACGAAACAGCATGCGTTACAGCAGGAAAGCCATATTAGTGGTAGGGTTTTAACGTACTTAAACCTATTAGACGTGCAAAAGCATATGTTTAGCCTGGGTCGTCGGCACGTTTAGCGACGATATTAGACTCAGGTCAAGTTGGAAGATGGACGTTGATGGACAACGATGTGGAATGCATAGCGCGAGTGTGTTGCAGTTTAACACGAGGGGTGATCAGATGCGGCGATAGCATACGTCTAGATAGCGTCGAAATCTTTGTTTCGTGAACATTGCGCTTTGACGCGGGGAGTATATGCTGCCCTGCAAGAGCCGCCTAGCTGGCTCCCCGATCTGGATGCATGTGTGTGCCTCCCAGACTTTTGATGTTCTAGATGGAGGGATCGTGCAGGGGTAAGGTGGCCTGGTGTTCTGTGGTGTAAGCGGGCTTAGACGTTTCTTTTCGGCACTATTTTTATGCAATAAAGAAAAAAAATGCGGCGATAGAGTACCGCTTTCGGGCAGTGGCCTGCGAAGTTGATCTGTTCATGCCGCCGTGTTTTCGAAACCTGGTTGGGGCAACATTTATTTTCTTTCGGCGCCTTCTATGTCCGGGATGCCAAAAAAATTCGTGGTTGGATTTTACCCCACGAAGTAATGCTTTCACACTAAATGGCAGAGTGACAAATTAGCACACAGAAAAGCAGCATGCATCATTACAGCTCGCTGAAAAAAGAACAGCAATTGGAATAAAGATCATGACAACAGAAGACCACAGGGAGAAAAACCGCACTATAGCAAAAAGGAGTAGCGCATTAGTGTGCCACGCAGCGGGACGGATTAACTACCGTAGTCATCAGCTCAAATCGTAAAGCACAACCATTATGGAAGTCGTTCTGCTTGGTTAGACTAAGTTAGAATGCTTGGCACAGTACCTAGAAGAACGCCTTTGCCGTATGCCATGTGCAGGCTTTTCTTCAAATGACCTTTTGTTTTTCAACTGTTTTATCAAGTGGTTTTCAAAGTACGATAGCTCAACCCCACGCCTAGATATCCTCTAGTGGCTTGAGGCATACAGTTAATGAGTTAGTATCAAACTGAACTATGATTCTGTGCACTGAAAGTTAATTAATGGAGCGACTGGGTTGTCGTTTCATTGAAATCCAGTTCACCAAAAGTTATCCCCTGAAATGGGATAAAGAGTGGAAGGAAAAGCGAAAAAACTAATGCAGGTGGATGTCCAAGCCTACTGCATTCTTCATTTTCCCAGATTCTGCTTGCCAAACTCATAAAAAAAAATTTTGGTTTTGTTTTGGGGGTTTAACGTCCCAAAGCGACTCAGGCTATGAGCGACGCCGCAGTGAAGGGCTCCGTAAATTTCGACCACCTGGGGATCTTTAACGTGCACTGACATCGCACAGTACACGGGCGTCTAGAATTTCGCCTCCATTGAAATTCGACCGCCGCAGACGGTATCGAAGTGCTCTTCTGTTGTCGTGCTGTGTTTCCGCTGTGCTGTTTTTTCCCAGTGCTAAATTGTCGCCATGGTGCGTTTCTCCTGTGCTGTTTTTTGCGTGTACTGTTTTTTGTGCGGTTCTCACAATGCTGTTTTGTCCTCTTATCTTCTGTTTAGAGCCTTGCAGTTTACGAAAGTCTTCACAATCGAATCAAACTTTGTACAGGAATTCATCCACGAAAGGGCATCCGCTATGCATTCGTAGCACCCTCTCTAAAATGAAAGTAATTTTTCCATGGTTCTGTGCCACAACAAATTCATGGCCAGAAGTGCAGGGTCTTCAGAGTGTATTCCAACTACACTTGATCATGCTGTCCATGTGCGCCAAGCGAGCAGTTAGAAGAGTGGTGCGCAGCGTGTTCAGCAACGATTGCTATCGCTTCTTATCATAGAACGAGTATAAAAAGAATGAGAGCTTCGTTTCATTTTTTCGTGAGACAGTGTTAGTCATCATCTCTCTTAAGCAAATGTGCCTTGAACGGCAGACATAGTATAAAAAGACACGTGTCGAGGGCCAGCGCGCCCCTACAAACAAATACGACATCGTCGTCTTTAGCGGGGCATGTTGCTGACATGAGCGACGGCTACGCAGCGCTGGCGCAAGCAGGCACGTGGCTGTGTTCCTAATGGATTGCTAAGAGCGAGTACACACTCGGGCCAGCAAGACAGGTAAACAAGCACCGCAGGGTGACAGCACCTGGGCCCGCAGAAGCTTCCTCTGCTACACCTTCCTGGCACTTCGATCGATCGACGCTTCCTTGCACAACGAATATCGATAGATGGTTCGCCGTTCTTCGCTTCTCCTCGAGACGCCGCCAGAGCGCTCGCTGGCTACTCCCTCACCATCCTTCCACCGCCTTTTACTCTCCGTGCACCAGACTTTAGTGCCCGTCAGGACACCCAAGGGACGAAGTGTGCGTGTGCCTGTGCGTGTGTGCGTGCATGCGTGTGCGTGCGTGTGGGGGGGGGCAGCGCGCGGGGGGGAGGGGGGAGGTTGCAGCAATGGTACAGCGGTTAAGTGATGCACCACTGCCGTGCGATGTCAGGTGCTCCAACCGGTGGGCCTTGTGCGACCCAGTTGCTCTTCGCGATCCACCAATATTTGATTTACCTGCAACATACCAGGCAGTTCGTTCACTATCCAGTGGGTAAGTGCTGTAATGACGCCGCGAAGTCACGTGATCTAGGTGGCCCACCTGCCTCCTAAATTGCTCTCTGGGCACCACTTGCCAGAGCCGTGCCCGTGATTTTTCTCTCAGAACGCCAACGCCGGATTTTCTGGTGAACGGGGCCTTTAACGCTATGGAGTTAAAATTTGACTCGCCGGCAACGAATGAGAAGGTAAAGAAAGCCTTAGACGCAACTGGAAGCTGGAAAGCGCCTGGTGAGGATCACGTAACCGCTGATTTTCCAGACGGGTACCGAGAACACTGTGGACGAAAAACTTGGCATCTTGTATACGCAGGGCATCGCTACCAAGAGACTACAAAAATCTTGTAAGGACGCTAGCGTCACCATAATCCATAAGGAGGGCAGTGTGAAATATCGGAAAATACACACCGACTTGATTACTGTCCATTGTTTACACGGTATTTACTGAAGTTATCTCTAATCGAACTAAATGAACCTTATATTTCGGTCAACCGAACGGGCAGGTTGAACTTTGAAAAGCCCACTCAACGACAGACTTCGCCAGAACGGCGGCCTGTGCCTGGAGGTTCTCCGTGGACCCTGGAGGGATGGTCCTTCGTCTGCGCGCGTGACAATTTAAACTCCACGAGCTTATCTAAGGCACACGGGGTTTGATAGGCACCCTTCGATTATCATGTTTGTTTGTGAGTACGCGAGTTTTGTGTATGGCTAATGAAATATAATTTTCTTTCCATTGATTATAATTTCTCCACCGACACTATCACCACATAAATACTCATCGCCACTTCTTTGTCGAAAACCTTAGTGCAAACTACCTTGCAGAAATTTAGGGAAGCTGTATCGGGCCACCAACGCAGACCAAGAATATGAAGGCTTAGGTGCAAAATTCATCCCACCCCAGGTGTCGAGAATAGTTCTTAAGAACTGTGGCACCCCGTTTACACCACACTGAAGTTCTAAAAGGCAAACTGCGTTTATAGGAAACACTATATGTCAAGGAATATTGTGCAATTGAGGTTAACCTTCTCATATTTTGTTTCCGTTTTATAAACATTACTGAAACTAATTCTTCTTCAATTGCTAGTTCCCAACACACCGTATCTCGCTCACTGATGGTTTTTTTTTTACAATAATCGGTACTTTACTTTTTTAGCGGAAACTAACGCGTGTACAACATTATATCATGCTTTTCGAGCATATATTTATTCTGAAGCATAATGAGCGTTGCTTCTTTCTGTCTGAAATGGTGACTGCGGAGAGTTGGACACCATTAATAGGCCTCCAACTACAGTTCAAATATTAGTCTCCGCCTGCCAGAAAAAGGCACTAAGTGCCTCAATTTCTTGGTATATTTGCCTCTCTCATCCCTGGAAAATCATAGGGCATAACAGTTGCAGAGACCACAGCACCCATAAAAGGAACCGACAGCTAAGGAGTGTTTGCGCTGTGCTGCGTAAAGCGCCGATTTCAGAATAAGCTGTTGCCGGGATGCTTTTTGTGTTTTGGTAATGCCTGAGAAGTACAGACTTTGTGGCAACCAGTTTTTGGAATGATCACAACATGTGCATGGTCTCGCGTCTCGTGCTGACTTCTTGATGACATGGGACCCTATGTTGACTGCATGTACTGAATTCGCTGGGGAGGACTTGTGAAAACTTGCCACGCTACTTCATGCTACTCTTCTACTGCAGAACTTCATAAAATTCACGGCTGTGGTGCGCAGTTCTACTAAAATAGATAATAACATAAAGAAAATAAACCCTCTCCCCGAAAAAACACAACCATGCGCTCAAACCCAAAACAAGCCCATCCACTACCACGTCGACCAACAGCACTACAGGCAAAGGCGCATCACATACCCTCCTTCCCACTCCATTCCAGACCACTTACAAAGCATACGCTGAAGACAACTTCACACGAACTCCTTTCCATACACTCAGTTTGTCCACTTGTTCCACCCCACTCTCTTCCCTTCGCATTGCACCACCTGCGGAGCCCGTAGTTCTCCGTCTCTCTATCAATATATCTACAAGTGCCCAAATCCAATACGTGTCCTACTCATTCGCTCACCCACCGCCACCTCATGGGAGGCGGCCACAGGAGCCGGTCAACAGCTCAGGCTGATCGACCGGGCCAGCCTGAAGGGGAAGCTCAGAGGGCTCTTGGACCCTGGAGCACTCCCTGGAAGATTTTAACCTTTTCAATTAAATGATGTCAACCTTCTCTTTCAACCGCGCAACAGAAGAAAGAGAAGAAGGAAATACGAACAATGGGGCGGGGGGATGGTGGTACACGTCGAGCTAAACTTTCCCTGTATAGAGCCAAGCATCGGCCTGCCCCTGGCTTTGTGCGCCACGCCCACACGGGTCGAGCAATTCCCAAGAGGGCTTCAACGCGTTGATGGCCCGTTACGTACGTTGTTACGTTGGTTACGTTGTTGGCGCGGCTTAAATGACAAATCGTGATTCGGTTCATCATGAATAGGCGGAAAGCGGTTGGCAGTTGTACCCGCGGGACACCCCGCGTGGCTCGATCCGCGGTGGCGGTGGGAAGCGCTCTGTGAGTGAGCCAGGGGCAAGTTCACCGACCTCACGAAAGCTTTCCCAGCCGATGGTGCACGTACTGCATCTGTTTCGCGCAGAGGCAACAGCAGCAGTACGCAGAGTGGCTTCCTTGCGTGCGCCACGAAATGGCAGCTCCGCAAACAACAGCCTCGCCACGTTGTCTGACTTCACTGCCCTGCATCCATTCTTCATCCCGCTGACGAATTCTACTCGGGCCTATTTTTCTGTCTCGCCATTTTTTTGCCGCCGACGCTTTGAGGGAGTCACGGTTGAGCGGGGTCCAGGATTTCTTTGCAACTCTTTCGGATAGAAAATAAAAGGCGTTTCCGCAAAGCATCGGTTCTGCGCACAGTTGACTGCGTGACAGCAGGAGTCCCAGACGCGGTGAAGGAGTGGTAAAAACAGAACGTATGCATGATCAATGACTGAAGGGTGCAGAAAGATGGGATTCTTGACAACGCAAAACCAAGTACAGAAAGTGAACGTACGCAAAGCTATAGCTACATTAAAAACACCGAAAAAACAGCTAACCATAGCACAACACAAGCCCAAAAAATCTGTAGAAACTTTACCAGTTTGCGCGGCTCCTATGGCGTGCTGCATGCCGGTGTGCATGAAAAATGACTGCTACACCTTATTGATATCCTATTGATTTCCACTGATTCAGGTGCAAGAAGCAATATGTCAGATCTTGCAGCGCGTATGAAGGATACGTCAACAGTATCAATATCTCCACCCATCATCTCAACACACATTTAGTTTTCTCTGGACTTCGAACGCACATCTTCTCTTTAAGTTACCCGGTGTTTGTCACCGGTTCCTGACGATCGCGCCAGTTGGTGATCCCCAGGAAAGCTAGACGTTGTGTCAGTGCACGTTAAAGATCCCCAGATGGTCGAAATTATCCCGGAGCCCTCCACTACGGCACCTCTTCTTCCTTTCTTCTTTCACTCCCTCTCTTATCCCTTCCCATACGGCGCGGTTCAGGTGTCCAATGATATATGAGACAGATACTGCGCCATTTCCTTTCCCCAAAAAAGCCAATTATTATTATGTCTAGGAAACAGGACGAGATGACGGGGATAAGATATTGACATTGTGTATTAACGTAAGCACAATTTTACTAACAGCAAGTCGCAAGCACGTGGTTCTTCTTAGAACTTCGAGCGTTTGGCCTCGTACGTTAGCCCGCATAACGCCCCGAATGATAACTGACGAGTAATCGTCGGCAGATCGCTAATTATGTGTTCAATTTCCGACTGAGCCAATCTGTACTATGGCTATGATATGCGAAGGAAAGTGTCTGCTCTATTCCTTAGCTGCTACCCGTCAAACAAACTCACAATAGGCTCATGATAGTGTGCTGGCTGACACACAGGTGGCTTTTTCCACATGCCAAAAACTTGGACGAGCGAGCTGCGACCTGCCACGGTTGGAAATTGGCAAAGTGGTCCTCTCTACTTGTACGGTATGAATGGCAGTGCATGGCTGCTCACAACGAGGTTCTTATGTTATCTCACTGTGGCAGCTGATGGTAACCTGGCGTTCTCAAATTTTTTTATCGGGCTAAGCTCCTCATATATGGTCCTGTGCGGCTTGTCCACGCACTCGAAGGTGACGGACCTTCTGTCCTTTTTGCAAGGTGTAAATGCACCTGAGCAATTCCCTATCTCGGATCCCTGAGAAAAAAGAGAAGCACAAAGGAAGGTCTAGAAAAAGCAGAGTGCACGTATTGGCGATGAGAAATACAAAACATTTACTCATTTACACTCGCTTCAATAGCGTTTTGACCACCCGTAAATACCCCATTTTAATGTCATTTATCAGGGCACTCAGAATGAGTTACAAGGTTCAGGTAGCGAAGAACTAATGCATCCTCAAAAAGATAGATTTCTTGTTAAAAGGACGCCACAACTACCTCGCGGAATAAAGGTAACCTGATCTGCACATATCTATGCGTGCAGGACGACACTTGGCGTCATGAACAGCCGCTGGACAAAGGCTCACCGCTTTATTTCGCGCTCCGGGGCAAGAGCTCACCTTACCGAGGCTTATATCTACGAGGTGAGTTTCAGAGCATACGACATATGGTGAGGGTTAAGTTAGGCCTAAGGCTACATGTTAATCGGGGTGCTAATACGTGACCATTAACTTTCTCAGGTGATCATCTTTTACTGCAGACTTGCTTATCGTTAGGTTAGGTTAGGTCACGTAAGTGCAAGTTTAGGCTAACTTCGTGGTGCCCATGGTCTGTGGCTCTGTGCATATAAGACTACGCGGTACACGCGTGCGTCTTCGGGATTGTTCGGGTACAGGTGGATGCACTCACGTTAGCATCAGTCCGCATGTCCGGCAAGTTCTTTGCCAAGAGCGCGTTCAGCATAAGTGTGATCGCGATGGTGGCAGTATCGGTAGCTCCTGGGTGTTTCTTACGTTGCAGTACTTGTTATGAAGTCGCAAATTAATGGACAATGAACGCACGTGTAGCAAAACGCCGGAAGGCTAAAGTCGCAGAGCAAACTTGTTTACAACACTATAAGAGCGCTCACACAACCGCACATCTCACATGTGCATCACGCATGTGCATCTCACTGCTTCTCTCTCGTACTCAGTCGTCAACACTGACGTTGTCCTGGATTTTGTCAACGCCGTTGACCATCACTCGCACTTACAAAGCGATACACACAGATAATAAAACACACAAATACACAAAAGAAACACATTAACACAGACAAGAAACGCACGCCTGCCCGAGCTTACTTTCCAAGAATTCTCGGGAAGGAGGGGGTCTGCGATCCGCGCTTCGGCAGTCCAGGTGAAAATGGCTGCTTCTGGCTGGCTTCTGGTGCTAACGAGAACGTCATCGAAAACTCGATTCTCGACTTTCTAAAAAAGAAGAGCGTCTACCACGCTGGCCGTAAAAAGCTTTAGAAATGGCTCTCATTGAAAAAAAAAAAGCACAAATGAAATTATCGCTCGCCAACATACAACCACTAGTCAGGCAATAACACGCTCTTTTTAAAGGCCCTCCTTACACTGCGATATATCTTTCTCTTTACTGCCTCGTCGTGCCATTGTTGAATATTTTGATTCACTTCACGATGGTTTGGCTTTTTGTTCATGAGTCGAACAAAAAGTGGGCGTGCACTTCGCATCCATCTTGTAGGGATAGGAGCAATTCCCATAGCTTTAGCTCTAGCGTATTCCCGTGTAAAAGAAGCGGACGCGTTTCGCTGACATTCCTCAGAGATACTGGAAATTGAAAGTTGAAAATTGCTTTTTGGGAAAAGGAAACGGCGCAGTATCTGTCCCACATTTCGACCGACACCTGAACCGCGCCTTAAGGAAAGAGATAAAGTGGGACGGAAAGAAAAAAGGAAGAAAGAGGTGCTGTAGTGGAGGGCTCCGGAATAATTTAGACCACCTGGGGATCTTCAAAGTGCACTGAAATCGCAGAGCACACGGGCGCCTTTGCGCTCCGCCTCCATCGAAACGCTGCCGCTGCGGTCGGGTTCGAACCCGGGAACTCCGGATCAATAGCAGAGAGTCCTAACCAATGAGCTACCGCGGCGGGTAGGGATACTGTCTGGCCTGTTTTTGGCAGTGATGAACGTTTCAGAGAAAGAAGATATTTAGTTCCCAAGTTCGGTTCTGAAGTATCTAGGTAGGTGCCTTCCTCTACCTTTTCATGTTCATAAAATTTTCTTTTTTTTTTGCAGGGTATTTTTGTGTCCAGCAGAAGGTTCGCTAGTTTATTAGCTTTTTCCGGAGGTATGTAGGGGAGTTTACTGCAAAGTGGCATGGGGTAGAAGAAAAGCAGTTGTGGTAGACAATCTCTGACACAACTAAAAGTCCTTCTCGGCGCGCTCTGGTGTTTTTTAAGCGCTGCGGATAATAAACTTTTTATTGCGTACTGGAAAAAAGACAATATATTATCGAAAAGTGTACCAATATTGAACCTTCGCGTTTCGAATTTATCCATGAATATATAACAAACCGCAAAAAGAATGGAATCGCAGCGAACCCGAGACATATACCTAGTAACCAAAGCTGGAATTTGGTCTGTGTCCGAAGCGGAAAATAGGCACAACGGGAGGTGCTATAAATGTTCCCGGCGCCATCGCAGCGCGTGTATAAAATCACAGTACTATTGCTTTAACAATTCAGTTCCTGGAATACCGAAAGTTCGATGTTGGTTTAGTTAGAGCTTTTACGAGTAATGCTTTTTCTTTTTTCTCTCTCTCTCAGGCACTAAGTCACATTTCCTAGGGGAGAGAGGGAAAAGTTGCGCGTTCGGAAGCGGTGTTTAAAAAGACAGAAACATAAGGTTGGCGAAACTGGCGCGTCGCAGTGAATCGATTTCCTTTTCAGTTATGGCCCAAGCCAGACGCTAACTCTGACAACATCGGCAAATAAATGGCGTGTTATAGAGTAGCGCTTTTTAATAAAGTTACACGCGGATCTGCTACGGAAACTATGGTCAGCATTTTTTTCCTTATTTGAATTCCAGGTTTCCATTGCCTAGAAGATAGCACTTAGAAGCTTAGCAAGGTGCTGGAAACTTAAGATTAAAAACCCATTAAAAACGGCACGCTCGACGAGTGTTGGGAGATGCGACACTTACGCATGAAGCTTCGAGAACGAATTAGATTTGTTCAATTGTCTAAGGCCTTGTAAAAATATTTCAAAATCATAGAGTCAGCGCACAGTCCCGAAAGATAAGAGGAATACAAACTGCGTCCGGCTATGACTCCCTTTTCGAGTAACAGCCGAAAATTACGCAAAGCTCAGGCCGATTTTGTCCGGGTTGTTTCCGTAAAGCACCAACACAGTACCATTGTATCAGAGCGTCGTGTAATCCGAAGATTCTAAAGGACACCACATCTCGGAGGCTATTCGCTGAAATCCTGGAAAGAATTTCTTACAGCGCATAAGCAGTTTTGTTTTTCGCACCGATTTAAATAAGGAAAGACAGACACTTGGCCCCACAAACGGCTTGCTGAAAACTCCGATGAAGCACCATTGTAAAATTGGTAGCTAAGTAGTATTCCTATTCTCGTTAGGAGCTATATACAACACATTAATAACTTAGCTGTCTCTGTAACTATAACTGACAGTTTTTAGACCGAGGAGAGTGGAAAAAACTGAGGAGTTTTTGGAAATATACCTGAACCCTTTGGTAGCACCTAGCCTAAACTTTAATCGCTCTAGCATGTGTGCACCGCCAATGGCTTAGAAAATCCGGTGATTTTTTTTTTCGTTCTTAAATGACGCATGTTGTGTAGAGCCACTACAATATACCGCACCTTTTCAACAAAAGGTCTTGAAGGCGAAGGCGAACATCGAGCACTTTCGAAGCCCAAACGAGAAATATTAGAGAAGATGGGACAATAGCTTCATGTAGCTTTAAAAAAAAATATGCGTAAATGCGAACGAGAGTAGCTCTTTTCAATCGTCAGTGTTTAGGAACTTTTTATAAATATAAATTGCTTCTTTAGAATTAATGTTGCAGTAGAGAATCGCTCAGATTTTAGGAGCGAGAATAGAGCTCCAAGTGGCCACGTTGCACAGGAATATAAAAAAGTCTGCGGGGCCAACCATAGAACCGCTCAGATGTTTTCTTGGAGATGAAATAGGAAAAGAATGTCTGAACTCGGCGAATGAATATAATACTCTCGGTTCAGTTCACAAACTTTCACGTCTGACACATTACAGTGGGTAATGCTCAGGCGTCACCGTGGGGAAGTGTCGCATCGTCTTTCAACTTTCACTGTTTTGATGAAATTTGAGGCCAATTCTAGAAATGCGTTCAGGAGAGTTGTATTACAGGAATATCAGTCATGACGAGTCAAATACCGATAACGTTGCATAAGACGGGTTCGCATTATACGTGCAAAACAGCGCACATATGTACCTACGGTGAAAATGTGAAAACCATCCCCGCAATATGACAGTAGACAACCAACGAAACGCGCTGACTGCACCGATGGATCATAAATAAACGTGTGCGGATATTCCAAACTCTCGAATACCGTATCGAATATCCTCCTGTCCGAATCGCTGAACGAAACAAATAATGCATCCTTAATGAAAGTTCGAATAAAGCTCTAATAGTTCTAATACATGGCCTCCGAAATTGGGTGATTCGCCAGCGCACACGCAGGTTTAGAAAACCCTGCCTTGAAACCCAATCTCGGAATCCATGACTCGTATATAGCTCTTGCCCCTCTCATCTACTGAGATGCGGTGCTAATTTATTCGCAGCAGTTTGCAGGATCTAACTTTTTTATACATATGACATGACGGTTATAGAGTTCATATGCTGATCACTTCCTCTTGTGTGCTCGTAAGGGGAGGTTAGTGTTGAGCCTTTTGACAGCTATAATTATAATTCAGTAAATTATAGCTGCACACCACAGCGCCACCTCTAGCACAAGTAGCGTCGCACGATTATTAGTTATGTACGAATTATCTTCATAAGTACCGAAAATATGTAAATACATGACGGAAGCCGTGGATGTCGTAACGCGCACCTGTTTTTCCTTTCCTTGTCTAGAAATATGCAAACACATTTCATTCGTATTCGGCTCAGTTTTATTACTATTTTATTTGCATTCGAATAGGAGTATTTAACTGCACTATTCATAATTGATTTTGTTTTGAATAAGTGCCATTTGCACACCAGTAATCGTAAATCAACTCATTGTCGCGATCACAAGCGGACATTCCAAAGCCAAAACGAGAGCTGCGGGGGTTCATTCATGACGCGAGCTCACCTGGGGAGTTTCAATATTGATTTTTTTTCCGAGCGGGCATAGGACCGATCCCGAGGTTTTTTGAATAATATAATGTGATAAATAAGTTCAGCGCCCGAATTATCTCTGCAAAAGGATGGACTGCCGGCACCTGCGCGTGACGCGGAGCTCCCGTTGCTGACATTCTTCTCTATTGAACGGCGCGGCCATATATATTATGCAGCGAGCGTGTGGGTCGTTGGACTCAGCGCAGAGAAAAGAATCACACCACGGCAGACACTATCAAAGTAAAAAGCGAAACTCCATACGTGTTACACTTTGTAAGAGCAAATGCATACACCGTCCCAAAAAACTGAATCGAAAGGAACGGAGCGCCCCGCCGCGGTGGCTCAGTGGTTAGGGCGCTCGACTACTGATCCGGAGTTCCCGGGTTCGAACCCGACCACGGCGGCTGCGTTTTTATTGAGGAAAAACGCTAAGGCGCCCGTGTGCTGTGCGATGTCAGTGCACGTTAAAGATCCCCAGGTGGCCGAAATTATTCCGGAGGCCTCCACTACGGCACCTCCTTCTTCATTTCTTCTTTCACTCTCTCCCTTATCCCTTCCCTTACGGCGCGGTTCAGGTGTCCAACGATATATGAGACAGATACTGCGCCATTTCTTTTCCCCCAAAACCAATTATTATTAATTATTATTAAAGGACCGGAGCAAGGAAGTCGTGGACAGCACTACATCTAGTTGTTGTGGCCTCTCGTTTAACGCCACGACATTGCGAACAACTTTGCTTTTCTCGTTTTGTTTACTTGAAATAAATAAGAAAGAAAACAACCTATGTGTAAAATGTCACCTTCTCTATGTTTTTCCTGTGCTCAATGGCCGGCACACTCAGAAATGGAAGAATGAATGAGGTAACGAAGCAGAGAAGTTAGCCCAGCTGGTAAAGTGGGCAAAAGGAAAGCAGAATGTGGAAAGCAGAGTATCAAATAGGAAATCAAGTAGGAAATAGGAAATCAAATAGTATGCCGCTAATTCTTTACAGTTGGCGCTAAAGGGTTAGATTGACGTGTCCATTTTGATCATATAGATAATCCTCCCTTCCAACATTGCCCGATTGAGACGTGTACCGAGAAGTGGGACAGTTATTGCGACATTTTGTCTGCTCAATAATAAATTTTATTTTATTTGCCCCGCCAAGGTCACCTTGAGAGCAGGACCATAGTTGTGTACTTGAACAACTAGTGATGCGCGCGCCTTCGAGCATTTTCTAGAATACTCTTTTTGTTTTTCTTACTCTGACAGAAGCGGCGCAAACCGCAGTATTAACAGAAGTGGCCCCACGGTGTCGTTGGGATTAGATTAAAAAGATAACGTCGTTAAAATAGATAAATAGATAACCCTGTAATAAAGTGTAT
Source organism: Amblyomma americanum (assembly GCF_052857255.1). NCBI lineage: Eukaryota > Metazoa > Arthropoda > Arachnida > Ixodida > Ixodidae > Amblyomma > Amblyomma americanum. The sequence goes on along the minus strand of NC_135498.1, from coordinate 54,855,547 downwards.
TCTCTCTTTCTGTCTCACTCATATCTGTGCATTTGTTCTCTTAACGTGCTTTCACTGTTAGCTTGTAGCCAGATTAAAATATTTCATACGATATTTGACGGAAGAAAATGCAGACTTCATCTTCTACATTCTCTTCGTATTCTGTACAGCTAGGTGCTATGTAAAGCTTTCTCCACATTTAAGCCCAAGATTCAAACTTTCAGGCGCAGCCACGCGAAGCCTCATTCATGAGACATTTAAAATACAGCTGCTGACAACTCGTGTCATTGACACGAAGTTCATTGAATTTAAATTGCTTTTCTTCATCAAAACCAGCCGAGCACGCGCACACAATCTCCCTTTTCAGAAAATGGGATAATGAGCGATGGAGGAGTAGTAGTAATTTTTATTACAACATTATGCTTCGCTCGTTAAGCCACCGCACGCGTACAGTTCTCCCGGTGCCGCCTATTCGTGTCTCCCGTGCACAGCGCCATTTTATTTGTTCTCTCGCATCTTAGTGCGCACGGAGCTCGCGCCTTTCTAGGCCGACGGAGGGAAGATGACCGGAGCAGCACCGTCTCCAAAAGACCTTTCTTTTTTTTTCTTCATTTCTGCATGATAATAATCGGCCCCAAACGACAAGGTGTCTGTGTGCTGTGTGATGTCAGTTCACGTTAAAGATTCCCAGGTGATAAAAATTATTTTGGAGCTCTCCTGTACGGCACCTCTTTCTCTCTTCCCTCTTCTTTCGCTCCCGCCTTTCTCCCATCCCTCACGGCAAGACTGAGGTGTCCACCTAGAACTGAGACAGTACCTCGTCTTTCGTTTTCTCGAAACCAATATTTTTTTAAGCCCGCCCAAAAGCTCGAATGTCACTTCCCTCTCAGCGTGCAGATCCCGATATAGCAGTGCTTTACCAATCGAAGCCGGTCGTCGGTCCTCCCTAATCTCGCGCCCATCCCTACTCTCCCAGAACGAAGCGGCGGCAGCAAGCGAAAGAAGAGATGGGGAGAGGTCCTGCCTAATGGCTTCTTCCCCCGGGAGTGAAGGCCACAGAAGTGCAGGCGCCTGGTCGCTTGTAGTGACAGAATTAGGCAGAGTGCTCATCACGGAGGCGCAGTTCATCTCAGTGGACACCACCGCCAACTCCTTTCGTTCCTCGCACGCACATCGATTCTCTCTTCTCCTCTATTCACTTTTTTAATCTTTTACTTGTAGCAGTAACTCCTCGCATGATAAAGAAGAACGCGGTAGGCCCATTTCCAGCCGAGATCCCAAATGCGCTTTCCCTTCATTTTGAAGCCTAGTTTGCTTCTTGGCAACGAAGAACACCTGAATCTGTGCGCTGTGCGAACGTGTTTCGAATCCAAGCCTTACCTTTCTAATTGGATGAGAAACGAAGTAGATTTAGAGCCTACCTTCGTGCCGATGGCTTTTATTTCGTTTGTTTTATTATTTTATTCGAAGAAACAGCCGGCTTTTCTCGTCATGCCCCCCGCCCAGATTCATATTGGGTGTCGATGCCCTTAAAGGATATGAGAACGCAGTGGGCCGGCGCGCTTCATGCGTTGCCGTGGTAATGAGCTAGCCTAAGGGAAGAAGCAAAGAGAAATGCGGAAACGAAATATCTGGGGGGCACTTAATTACATTACGCGCTGAGAGTGTGATAGCCTTGAATACTGAAGTCCGCTTGGGCTGCTTCTCCTCTTTAGTCATAGCTGCTCGCCGCATACACTGAGCCAGTGCAGCCGTTGACACACTATTTTCACCTACGTATACTTCAGTCGTGAACCCCCTCCACTTCCGGGATTCTTACCCTAGGGTAGAAACAAGTGGCCTTTATATCGGCTCCATTCCAGCTGTTATGTGAACCGTCAACGCACATGAGTACGCAAGCAAACGCACCTGCCAACTGGCACTGTGCCGGCCAACGCGCTCGGCGCGCAACCCTGTGGCTGTCACGTGGTTGGTCACGTGATGTGGAGCAGCTGCCAGCGCCGTGGCTGACCACGTGGTTGGTCACGTGACCAAGTTTCACTCGGCCGGCTATAACTGTTGCGTCACTCCATGTTTAACCACAGCTAAACCATCGCCGATTTTTAACGCACACTGACATCGCACAGTACACGGGGCTCTCGAATTTCGCCTCCATCAAAATTCAACCGCTGCGGCTGGGATCGAACCCGCGTCTTTCAGGTAAGCAGCCGCGCGCCATAACAACTGAGCCACTGCGGCGGCGACAAATCAATGAATTTTAAGACAGACGACGCTGAATATCGTTGGCTTCTTTCTTCGATGAGCCTGATAATTCAATTGCATCCATAAGCCAAATCAGTTAGCGGGATGGTTACTACGTCTCGGATATTTTCGCCAAAATTTTCAAGCCGGAAGCCGCAAAATGTCGATTCCACCGTGGTTTCATGTACGTTGGTCTCCAAAGGCGAAGTTTGGTAAGCGGAAAGACTAACTGAGGGACGAGGTCCAGCCTTCGATGTCAAAGAGACGAACGGGCGGACGAATGACATCGTTCTTAGCCACCGCTCTCTTGCTCTCCTGTGTTGTAAGTCACCAATTGTGATCGCACGTTTCCTGGTTACGAAATCGTTTCGATTTATAATCGAAATCGCGAGAGTACGCAACAAAGGAAATAGAAGTATTGTATTAGGCTTGTTCATAAACAGAAGTAATAGGAGTAATAGGAATCTGTTTCTTTTCGCACAGTAAAGTACAGTACAGTACATTACAGTAAAGTAAAGTACGGTAGAGTCCAGTACCGTACAGTACAGTAGAGTAATGTACAGGGAAAAGGGTACATTGGGCAAAAGGCTGCTAAAGGTAGCTTGAGATAGCCCTCAGTGTCCTAGGTACACAAGAATAGCAGTGGGTTTTCAACGCAACGTAGACATATATAAAAAAAAACTGAATACAGAAGGTCGACATAAACAACTTTCAATACAATAATTCATGCCTTGTTACAATGCTGTGGCAGTGTCTTCAAAAATCGAAAGCATGGATAAAAGCTTGTTTAGATACCATCGCTATTCCATGGCTGCCATCGCTATCCGCGAGAACGCCAAGACTGATAATTCAAGGAAGGCTCAGTAGCATCGAAGTGATCGGCGATTGACAATGCCGGGATGTAAATACGACGCATTTCGAAACGTCGATGAGAATGAGATGCGTGGTGCCTGTAATGAATACAAGCAATTGCATCTCGTAGCCCTAATTATATTGTTTTACAGTGTCCAGCAGCCTCACGGCGCAGTATCGCCTTGTTCGGCGGAAAGAAGGGACCAGACACCCGCAACGGCGGAGAAGAAGGAAGACAGCACCGATACGGCGCTGGGAGGAAACGAGTGAACATGAGAAGTTTTTAGCATACTGGAGACGTACTCTTGCGCATGCGCCGTGGCATTGTTGGGGTCAGGGGGGAACCACTGCGCTCCCCCGGTGGTAAACCGGTACACGTATCCACTAGTGCTTCTCTGGTATACTAAAAGCGTCTATTACTTCAATCACGGCAGCGCCGGCTGCAAACCACTGTGCGTCAATACGCACACGAATCGATCTTAGATTTTGAGCGAACAACGGCGTAATTAGCGTGCCTGCTGTGTTTTTAGCTTTAGCAAAGCCTGATGCGGAAGCTTATGACAATAAACAGCTGTACATTGCAAGAATAACAGCAATACGTCCGATAAATCTCGGCTGAACTACGCTTACCTCTTCCTTGCTTCGTATATAACCCACGTATTTGGAAGGCTGAAATCAGTTGTAGCGATGGCCTCGCGTGGCTGCCTTCCGTTGTGGTCCGAGTGCGAGGCCCGCGCAGACTGTATTTCCGATTGAGTACATTTAGTTCTGTTGAAGAGCAGAATTGACTAATGCGTGTGCGCAGTTCCTATCTATGGTGGAACTCTTGACAGACCATAAAGAGATTTAAAACTTTGTTCCATAAGAGCTGTTTGTAGCAGTCCGGAAATAAAGGAATAGTAGAGCGGTAGTCTAGCAGATACTATGCCGGCTCCCAATCCTCGAGGTACATTTTCGGTTCCCACTCCAGTCGCTGAATTGTTTTTCATTTTTCAGCTGTTGTTCTCTTTGGATGAACGGTAGCGCCCCTGCGTTGCTGGCTACGGACGAGCAGTTGCACCTTAATGGATTATTCGTAGTAGACTGATGGTTAACGCTTTAAGGACAAATGGTTGTGGCGACGTAGTGCTTCTCTAAGAGCAATAGCTTTTCCGAAAGGACGTATAATCGTTTAGAGTGTAACGGACGGGGCCTGTAGGGCTATTTTTTCGTAATATTTAAAGCCGTGGTGGATCGAAATACACCTTTAATGCGCGTAACTATACGGCATATGCGATATAAGTCTCCTAGCAAAACGCAGAAAGCAATCCTCTATTGACTATTGACAGATGCACACTTTTACGGCCGGGACGGCTATAAATTGCGAAGTAAGACGCTTTCTTTCTTTGATGTCGCGCCGGATGGTGAAATCGAAGTGTCTACTGTTAACAGCGAAAGAAGAAATGAGAATACAAAAAGAGACCATAAGCTTGGGCTTAAGAGTATGTTGCGAAATTACTTTAGTGACGGCAACCACCACAGTCGGACAACACTGAAACACAAGTGCTTCTACATTCGGTGCACTCCGCATTCTTATTTCGATTTTTCTCCTCATGAAGTCATGATGCAGCGCTGAGTACTACACATAACGGGGCCTACGTCCTTCTTTCAATATCGATTGCACGTAAACACTTGGCCAGCGGATGATGGCGTCACCGGAGACAGGCGGTTAGATCCGACTCGGCCATTTCTTCAGAGCAACAGGCGCCATTTACAAGCTTCGGGAAGACGACAGCAAGTTGAACGGCAACACGAGAAATTCGGGGCTGAAAAACCCTTTCTTCCTCTCTCCCTGCTGTCTGTCGTTCCTTATTTCCTACCCTTCATGGTGCCGTTAACGGCGGAAGGTGCCAATCGAGCTCCCGTGGGAGACGGCGCTCGCGCAGACAACGCCAAAGCTGTGCGGTGTTCGGGACAATTCCAGCTGTTGTCAGTTTTTACAGGTGCCGGGCAAGGGAAGGGCAAAAGCAGATGCCAGTCGGCGATTCCCTCATTCCTAAGACGGCCCCGAGCTGGGCACAGAAAGTGACTATTGCAGAACATGGCTGGAACTATTACTGAATGTCCAGGATCCAAACTGGGTGGAAGCCACGGTAGCTCCTGAGAGGACTCCAAGCCCAGATATCAAGCAACATGAGGGCGAACAGAGAAGAATGAAGAGAAGACATAGACCGGCGAAAGCCTGTCACCAGAACAGAACTCGCCATCGAAGAATTGCCAGTGAAGAGAATTAAGAAAAACATGTAATTAGCAATTTCTTTTAAGTTCAAAATAAATGCCGCTGAGCCGCGCCGTCTCTTGGTTGTGGTCGCTGATGATGGTAGATACCCGCACCGCCTTTTTTAACTTTTATTTATTTTTCTGCTATGCTAAATTCTTTTTTCTTTTTCTAATATTTTATTTTCTATTGGTTTAAGCCCGTTGTGCCATTGGCGGCACGGGCCGGGCAACATTATTTTTCTTTATTTTTTTATGCCCACACTAATATATATGTCACCTTTTCTGGCACATTCCAAAAACTCAGATCTACCTGCTTCTGGTGCTGGTGTGACTAGGACGAATACGCGATTATTTCTTGCCGTTCGTCGCAGACTATCCCGCTGTAGAACCAGATTGGAAATACGTAAAGCTCAGCGTCTCGCATTCCGAGATGTCTCGCTTTATCGTGAATAGGATACGTGTCGGCAAAAAAGGAAGGTAAAATACGAGCGCGCTTCTCGTCAGCAGGGAAACAGAAGCTTTCTCGAAAGGAGTTATAAAAGTGCACGGAGAAGAAAGGGCGAGAAAGATAAAAAGATATTTTGCGTCTCTTCTCGCCCTGCCTCCTTCGCGTAGTTTTGTTAATGTGGTATCTATGAATCGACTAACCCAACCTCATGTCTTACATCGATAGGAGGTAGCGGTGGAGAGCAGCATCTCCTCTCTTGTTTATGCCGAGATGTGACATCCACGTCGACGAAGGGCCGGACCCACTCGTTTGTCTGGAAACGATGCGGAGACTGTTTTCAGCTGCTTCTTTTTATCTTGGAGCGTATCACTTCTTCTTTCGATGCAGGCTGCCTATAGTTTGGTATTTCCTTTCTCAGCTGGTACAGTTCCGGCTGATGGGCCTGAAGAACCGAGGAAAAACCTTGAAATGTCGCGTGAATCGCGCACGTCCGGCAACGTGCATACGGCAAAGAACAAGAATCTGCTCGTAGTACGCGTTGAATAGTACGCGTTGATCGCGTCTATTCGTTTGAGCCTTCTGTCTCATGCCGATCACGTCCTAATAATTCTTTACCGCCTTATCGCATTGGAAATAGTTCGTCAAGTGGAACTCACGCCTGTATTCTCTAAACTGAGATAATTCATCTGTTGGAAACGGCGGAAACAGAAACAAAAATAGCAATTACTGTAAGTGTTAACGCACTACTTTTTACTGGCACGCACTGCAGCCAGATTAACAATTAGGCTGTTACGAACAGGATTTTCCTCGCCTCTTCTACGTCAGCAGCCGTCGAGGAAGAGTAAAAATCACAGTGTGCCCCCATCACTCGCTGAATCATTCCTAACAAGCCTTTTTAGATGGCGTGTTTGTGATATCATAACGTGAAGGAGAGACATAGATAAATAGTCAACCTTGATTTGCGGTGCCTTTAGAAAAGATTAGGGCTACGACGCCTGTAGGAAAAGGCGTGAGACCATGAAAGCCGGCAGGGGTGTTTGCGGAGGGTGTGCTAAGTCGTGACCAAGTTGGTCGAGGACGAAGACAACGGCCTTCCCGCTTGCTTGTTTTTCGTTTTTTTTCTTCCGGGTCATTCGCACATCTCCTCTCCTCCTTCGCACTTCCCGGCCGCTGTCACGGCTCCGCGCCGGCGCGGAGGGATAGTGCATTTTCATTGCCGTTATGGATGCCCCTGACAGCGGCTCCGGAAAAAGATGCCCCCATGGGCGATTCATAAAAGAATAATGCGCTCCACGCTGCCAGCGCAGGCACCAGCGAGGCCCGGCTGCTACGCGGAAAGCAGGCCGACGCAACAAAAGGGCCCCACGCCGCACGCAGTGACAAGAAATGGCAGCGACGCGGGAGAGAAGGTCGAGCTTTTCGCGGTCCCCACCAGTGTTTTGCTGCAGGGCAGCCCCGAGGTGTCTGCCGGGGCTGCCGCGGAAGATTAGCGCGGTGGGGATTCGCTCTTTGCTTCCTGCACAGGCAGACAGAGTGCGTCGAGAGGAAGCGGCAGCAGACGATCATGGTTTCGGCGCCGGTCTCTTATAATGGGGTGGCACAGGAAAAGGAACATTGGGCTGGATGCGTACTGCGGTTTGCGTGTGGCCGTCTACGCATGATGCACAGACAGAAATAGGTGGCGATCTGCAAATGGGGCCAGGTACAACACATAATTAGTCGGCACATGCACTTACGGAGCTGCTCGTCACGTAGGAAAATAAAAAAAAAGGCAAGCCATCCCAGGGGTTACCTAGATGTGCCTTACTTTTTTTTTATCTTAGCAGCATACCACGAGCAAAAAGAGATCCCAAAAAGTAACCTTCATGAGCGTTTCGTCCGTGCTTATTTTGAATCTCCATCGCCAGCATAATCTCCATTCATATGCAAGAGAGCTCGCTTGACGTTGATAGTAAGAGAAATAGAGAAAGAAGGGATGGATAGCGTATTATTCAATGAAAGCTGACTAGCCATCCCGAACGTCGTTAGTTGTCCGATGTCGACGTCGTCCCGGCCTGAAATTTTTACGTTGCCCCAGGACTTGAAAAGGAGAGCCGTGGCAGTCCCATGTACACGCCGGAGTTTAATGCGGCTTGTAGTTCCCTTGACTGTGCGGAAATGTCGCATTGTGGCCGAAATGAAGAAAAAAAAAACAGCGAAAAAAACAGTTTGTTCACGCGTAACGGTCCAATCATTTCAGCGCGAATCGCAACATTGAAGGTCCAAGAATTGTCTTGGAGATAGGACACGCAGTTTACTGTACCGATCAGTGTTTCGCGTAACACCCCCTCCCCCCCCCCCCCCCCCCCCCCGGCCCTCCAGGCTAAACGTAATAATAGGATCAAATAGTCTACGAGCTACGGTTAAGCAATTACGTGCCTTTTTCCTCTTTTATCACTTGTTTTGATTATTTATACGAGAAAAATTGATCTCGTTGGTTTCGTCGGTTTTCGACGAAAGCTGATAAAAACTGAACATGCGAGTGGGCGCCTGGTGCGTTTCTGTTTCCGCGCTGACTTCGTTCCGCCGCTAGTGTAGCTGGCGCCATCTATGGCAGCTTCTTGTAGCAAGGCGTGCCGAGAAAGTACCTTGTAATAAAGAAAACTGTTTATTTCTTGACTTTCGAAAGTTGGCAGTCGGGTTAGAAATATGCCTTTTGTAACAAATACTGACAGCGTGCAATGTTTGACTAGAAATCTAGTCACTGCAAGTGGGGACTATATCTCGCTGCGTAGGAACAAAAGGGCATATCTGGGATTTGTAGCTTCTGCTCCATTGCCAGAAAAAGTTGCCGCGGATTATTGCAAATGCCTTTTGCTCAGAGTGTTGCATTATGCGGATTTAGTAACCTTTCAAAAATTGCGGGGGGTAGGCGGGTAGGAATAAGGTGTGTTGGTAGAGTGTGTAAGGTTTAGGTGCATCACACGTGATCTCGCGCAACGAGCACGACTGTGTGTTAGTACGGTCACGCACGATCCCTCAGCCATCGATGCATGAGGCCGGCGTCCGGTGGGACTTTTGGTAAAGTCACGAGGGACGTTTAACATTCAAACCAGTTAACATAGCGCTGTACCATGACATCACTCATTACATCACGTGCTTTCACAAATAACTGTGCTACGGCCACGGACCCACAGAAACAGGAAAATCATCCTAAATGGAAGTTACCGTAAAATATAGTACTTGAGATTCGCGACTTCAAGATTAGGTCTTCCTGCACCTCTGGTCTTGCTTCATACCTGGGTGCGTTATCGTTGTGACCAATTTTTACTGATAATTCTCTGTATAAACCATCATATTTTCAGCGTGGAGGTGTAAGGGCGACAAATGCGTTGCGACACCGCGGTCGCGAGTAGACCTGGACTGGGCGCCAAACCCACCCATCACGCCGGCCGCGGTTTGTACCTGCACTCCTACCTCCTAATATCTTTTCTGCCTGCCGTAACCTCTTCCTGCGAGGAAACGTTGTGGTGACCTCCACTAACAGTCGGAGTGTTGCGCACTGTCAAGCAAAGCTAATGTGGACATCAGCGTATCAGTCCGCATAGAGAAACGAAGGCGCAGCGCGATCAGTCCTACACCGGACACCCCACATTCGGACGAGCACAACTGCTCAAACCAGCTGACCACATACTCAGAAATCCTACAACACTATAGGCTAGGCAGAAGAGAACACGCGGCACGGGATGAAGAATTGGACAAGGAATAAGAAGTAACACTGAGAAGAATAAAAAAAAACACGTAGTCAAGCCCCCCCAAAAATTCACGCAATCTACCCAGAGGACTACGAGCCACAATGCGCACATAGTGGCAACAAGGCGGACCTATTCCACGCGGTATGGGCCTTCCAAGCCAACACTTAAATAGAGATGATAAAAGGACGCACGATTCAGCGTTGGATGGAAATGCTGTCCAGATCGTACACGAAAGTTCAGCAGAACCTGACCAAAAGTTAAGGCGGGCTGGAAGAACAAAATTGAACAGGGGGACTAACTTCTGTTCCAATTAAAATATTTCTATCATGGTCATTATGTCGCTCACTTTCTTTCTTCGCAATTCCCTCTTAGTCTTCCTCCGGAGCAGATATGTTCCACACAAACTCAGGCTGGCTTTCATATCCACTCTAGATCCGGTGTTCGTATTATATTTTACTATCTGGTACGAGAAGCGCTTACGGTCCCAAGCAGCACAAGTAATTGGCCCAACATTTGAACTGTATAGGCAAAGCTGGCCATACAAAGGACCAGGATAGGACCATCCTGTTGCAATTATTGAGCCGATGACCTGTGCTGCTAGGGGCATTGCCGCTCTCAGTCCGGTTAGGACGCACTCGGATTAGCAAGCTCAGAGAAGACCATCGCTCTCCCTCACCCATCCTTCCCTTCCACGTTTTGTGCGTCTTTGTGGCGGCACTCCTCACAAAGACCCATGAGCGCGCTGTTCGCCTGGCCAGGCCTCATAACACGCATCTACAAGATTATAGAGAATTTATCACCAGACAATAAAATAACCTATGGTCAGGCGCCTGCACTATCAACCTACAAGCACTCCCATCACATCACATGTCTATGCACGAGCAGTTCCTAAAGTGGCGCAGTGATCTTCCCACTTCCGACACAAGATTCATCGCCTTGCTTCTTTTCTTCCTACGCTTACGTATACGTCCGCCAGCCTTGCGAATCGTGAGTTGATTGCTGTTACTTCCCTCTGTGTCTGCGCACAAACCAAACGAACTGGAAGGATACTGTGGACAACAGGGAACGTCTTTTGCTTATAGTATCAACGCACTACACTACATCACCCCGGAAAAGACGTGAGAGGAGACGACGGGGAAGGGGGAACCCCGCCAGACGAGAGAAGCTTTATTTTCTCGAGTCGATGTTCCTTCAGAGGACCCCGCACAAGCACGGACTACGCACACATCACCGCACGACCGTTGTGATTAAGTTATCCCCGCCGAACACGCGGCTAACGGCGTGCCATCTACGACTCCATCTTGTAGTTCCGCTCGGAACCGCATTTGGCGATGAAATACAGCTGCGTAGGCCGCTTCTCTCTCCCGATTTGGTCTTCTCTTTTTTGTCCCGTCGGTCGATGTTTCTTTTCACTTCTTTCTGCGCACGTACTTGCTCTCGTTCACGTGATCCCCTAATGGAGCCGAAGTCTTCGCAATGATGGGCTTTGTTGCAGCCTCGTGCAAAGACGAGATTGACTCTCTTATGTCGTCCTTAAGGCTTTCACTATTAGCCATTTCTAAAATTTATTTTCTTAGTGATCATAGATAGTACTAACGTTATAGGTCCTCTACACTACCGATAATTTTTTCCATTTCTATAAAATTCAGCAAACATTTTTTTTCTATGTACCTTGAACTTGGCGCATGATGGCCTTAGTTGCCTATGTGCCATAAAACACAATACAATCTAGCTGTGACCCTTTGACTTCTCCAGAGTTAATCTGTATTCGTGCTCGCTGGACACAAAATAATATCTGTATAACGCTTGCCATTATATTCAATTTGATGTTTATTTAGTGTCTCCACGTCAATGTTTTAATTAGGACGGATGGGTTTAGATGAGTATATCAGTGTTAGCCTACACACACAACCAACCCTAGAAAGCCATACCAACGGCCATTGCAGCACGAATGCGCCTGAGCGCATGATCCTGTCACGAATATTTGCCGTTCTCTAGTATCACGGTGAAGATCAAGTAATCGACATAGAGAACGAGACTCTACATCCTCCTCAAAATACAGTGCTCTTGCGTTAGCCCTGCGTCACATGTGACCGGCCGGCGGCATACTTCACAGGCTGGGATCCTTTCTCAATGAAGCGAATTCATTTGAATGCAAGACAGGCTTTTCAAATCGAACTATATAATAAAAAGGGTTACGTTCAAATAGCGCCACGAATCGCCCGCTGAGCTGCCACAGGGTAGAAAGCATTGAGCGATTGTTCACTGTATTCCGGGCACACAACACAACAAGCGCTCGTAGACCACGATAAACAAGCCTCGATTACCTATTGGCATGCTACCTTCTTCCTGACTGCGACATAGTTAACAACGCCGAGATCACCATCCTCCCTCATCTGTCGCTTCGCCATTTGTAGATGACGAGCAACACTGACGGTCTTTGAATCTCTTTATCCTCGACACTTCACTCCCTTCAGTCTTCTCTGAGAAAACACACAGGCATACATGAGTTCGTACCATTGCTGCTGCGCCTGCAACAGCCGGTAGGGCGCACAAGAAAGCGTGAGCACCTCTAAAGGTGAAGCGAGATCAGTCTCCTTGAATGTTTATTTTTTTCTGGTTGGGGGAGGGTGTGCGCAGTAAGACTTGAACTGCGTTACACCACGCGAAGCCAGTTACGAAAAAGCGTAAGTCTCTGGCACCCGTTTATCTCCACCCTTACCTGCATTCTCCATCCTTTAATATTCGGTCACGTTTGTGATCCCTTTCTAATCTGACACTAGCATGCGTTCTTCGTTCCTATACCTCCGACGGAGGCAACTTTTGTCACACCCCCAGCCGCGAATAATGCCCACCTTCCCTGACCACGCGCTCGCTATCGGGTTGCAGTTGATGTAGCACAGGTAATCGTGTCTACTGTGGGCGCTCCTTTCCCAGGACCTCTACCCACTTGACTGTTACACGTGGACTACTTATCGTGAGACAATACAAATCACACAGTCGACTCCACTTCCTTCTACATAGTGCTGTACTTACTAGTACTTCTGTAGCGGAGCATTTATTTTTTTTCACGTACTAGTAAATTTCTCCTCTCTAGACTGAAGATATTAGGGTTCTAAAAAGACCGGCTACGTGTACTGAACATTGAGTTCGCCCAATGAAGGGGCGAATCTATGCACCCAACTTTAATCACGGGCTTGTAAAAATCTTGCGACCGGCATGAGCAAGCAGTGGTTCGGTATGTTGTGTGATTCTTCACTATTGGTAGAAAAGCTGCTTTCACGATTCAAGCTGATTAGCTGAACCACACTCTGGCTAGACGCGTCGAAAACGACGTAGTTAGCATCGAGCATACCTTTATATAACATTTGGGTGAGGTGCGGAATATGAAAGGCTGTCTGCGGGGAAACTAATTTGCAGCCTTAAATACACGGAATATTTTGTAAATCTAATACCACAGCCGTAGAATAAGTAAAAATAAATAAAGAGATATTTTTTTTTAATCCTGGGCTTCAAAAACAAAATTAACTTGAAATATCAAGGTAATTTTAGGGTACCTAAAACGCTTTGCAGTTGTATCAATTAACAAATTCAAGCACACTGATGTGGCCACACTCCCAAATGAAGAAATATGCTGTGCATTCAGAGTAAGTCTGCTGAAAGCAATATAATTCCACTGAGTTAATGGGCGCGCCTGTGCAGTAAGCAACGCCTTAATCGTTGTTTAGCTAAAGCACATAACCCTTAACGGCGACTGACTCTTCGTGGAAAGCAAATAGTTCAGCTCATCAGGCACCCCCAGCGTCACAACCACAACATGCGTTTCACTCTTCCCATCCTCGATAGCATGATCGTCACGTTCCGTAGAAGCATAAACCGGAACGTGATGGCAAAACAGTCTTCTCACATTCAGTCCCGCATTATTGGGTTCGACGGCGCGATTGCACTCGCAACGCCCTCTCTCGTGCTCTAGCGAAACGAGTGCGTACATCCCTCCTACGTCCCCTTTGCAACATTGACAAGAGGTTCAGCTGGATACTGATTTTTGCGTCCGCTCGTGCATTACGCGTGTTCCGTTATGAACAGCGCGTATTCAGAGACAAGGTTTATTTCCGCCTACCGCATTACGACTTTGAGAGGAAGACCGCTGCTGCTCATGAATACGGTAACGAGGCCGCCTCACTTTTGGGCAGCAGGTGTAGAGGCAGAGTGACAGACAGAGGGAGGCGCTATGCCATCGCAGGTGCCCGCACCGATCCGCCAGCTCATTCGCCATGCATCGCAGCACCCCGCGCACGATGCGGAATGTAAATAGCGGATAACTCTGCTCGCAGTCACCGGCTGCAGAACCCGAGCGTGACTGAGGACGATCGAGGGACGTGCTGCGAAACAAGAGGAGGCGGATATGGCCGTGCTCCACTCAGATACTGCGAGGTGCTGTAGAAGGAGCAGTAGCAATGCTGACGCAGTTCTTTACTGAGCACGCCACCTCGTCACTGACCACGGCAGTTCGGTTCATTCGTAGTACGAACGGCAAAGCGCTTTCAAGAAAGTTTAGTTTTGTGCTAATTTCCCACTCCTGCTCCTTTTAATTCATAACGGTTGTTGTAAGCGTCTCATTCTCGCAAACGTCTTCGACGGGGTTTTCCGCTTGACACGGCATTGAAGGTTTAAGTCAGGAAAGGATAGGGAAGCGCGGAGGAGGCGAGGAGAAAACCAGGCATGCCCAGTGCGACGATTCGCGGGAAGCTAGCGTGTGCAGCATACTAATTGGACTGTCTAAGATGATAGAGCGCGTCGTCACAGAAACTTCGACGAGCCTGCACTGCATGCACTGCATTATACGAGAGCGTCGGTGTTCTCTTCAATCACAGTTCGCGCGCGGAGCAGACGTTGTGGAGAGCGCCAGTTTTGTATGAGAACAAAAAAATCTCGCGTCTCCGAAAAGGGCTCCGGTCATTGAAGATCATATATCTTTCACGCTTTTGAACTTTAAAGTCATTTTTTGTGTCTTTTAACAAAGACGACACTTAAGAGGGGAAAGACGACGAGCATTATTTGACACGCTTGGACTAACCGCTTCTATAATGAGGAAAAGAGCGTGATAAATAAAACGGAGACATATAGTTATTGCTGCGTATGCAATTTTATCTCGCGAACAGCCTTAGTGTTTCGTCGTTTATTCTCTCTTTCTCGTTCTGAGTTATTTTATTTACTTTCGTATGTAAACAACTGCATTATAATTCCAAACCTTTCAAAAATACCCGAGAATACGCATCATCCTGTGGTGTACCGTCTATAAAAACTGGCGCAGGTTCTTGGTTTTCCTTTTCTATCCTTGACGTATCTTTTTTTAAAGCTCCACTTATGCCATATCATGCGGGGTTCGCTTTCTTTTAAACCGGAAAATATTTCTCAGAGATCGCTGAAAGAATGGCGTGCAAAGTCGCGTTAGGTGCGCCAAAAAAGGATGCAGAGAAAAGCGCTGTTTATTAACACGTCAATTAAATCATAGCATGAATATATTACTCAATAACGCATGCATAATTAAAAGCTTTTGTATAATGGGTATAGGCAAGAGACAGGTACCAGAACCGGAGCGATATGCTTTTGGAGTCGTCAGAAACTGTTTGATTCGTGACAGTGGGGACGGGAATGTTTAAACATTTCAGTGGAACTAGAAACTAGCTGCTCTTTTTCTTTTTTGTCTCTGGGAATTTGATGCAACGGTTATCCGGCTTCCGCGCTGGCGTTCTTTCGAACATTTTTTTTTTTTAAAGCACAAGCTAGTTTCCAAGCTTGGCTTTCGCTCCGGCCCCTGTTATCGAGCCGCTCTCCAGTCGTTATAGTTCCAGTTTCCGGGGGCGTGCTCTCGGTTTTTACATTGTTTCCTCTCGCACTACTTTCGCTGTCTATCATCCGCCACGCCGCAAGGTAGTCTTTATGACACAAATTTATATCGAAGACCTATTTCCTAAACACTTCACCCCAGATAAGCCGAGCATCAGGCCAGGGGAAAGCTTGTACCCATTGTATCACCGTGGGCTGCCCGACGGCACAGTGGGAATCGAGCACCGCATCTTCCGCGTGCCAGGCAGGTGCTCAAAGCCCTAGGCCACCACTGCGGTTGATCGACAAAGAAAGAGCCGCAAAACAACGACAACTGTTTTCGAAATGGTGCTGCTCGTTATCAGCTATTTAGGTGCAAATTGAGCAGTGTGGATTTCCTACTTTGGAACGCCATGTTCGAATTTCTTTAGGATCAAATAGAGCCATAATTGTAGCTCAAGCCGATCTCGCAGCTTTATTTAGTGAACAGTCCTTGAGATTGCATCTTTAAATATCTATGTTCCTAACAAAAACAGATCGTCTAGTACAGGAGAGTATTTTTCGATCAGTGATAAGAGTGGACATACTTAGGTAAGCTAATACTCCAATCCCCGATCATCCTCGGCAATTTCTTCACAGGCCGCTTTATAGAACTATCCTCTGTTTTTAATAGCCTCTCGATGTGGCTTTCAGAGCATCCGCAACGCCCCCCTACAGATGAGTGAACAGAGCAGGAGGGGAGTGTGTGTGTGTGGGGGGGGGGGGGGGGGAAGGGGGAGGAAGGAGGAAACAACTTTTATTAGACGAGAAAAAAAAATCTTCCAGGGTGGTCCCCTACTGGTCCAGGAGTTCACGGGCTTGTGCTTCACATAAGGCCCGATCCACCAGCCCTTTCTGGTCGACAGGCTGAGCGGTCCGTAAAGCAGCCTCCCAGGAAGACTGAGTGAGATTGGGGATGTGGGGTACTGCCTGTGGGAAAGGACATTCCCAAAGAGAGTGGAAAAGTGTTGATTTGGGCACGCCTCAGGTGTTACAAAAAGGAGGAAAGGTGGGATGAAAGCATGAGAGACGGTGGGGTGAAATAAAGCAGCCCGTCTATAATTGTCGCCATGTGGCGCTGGATAAAGGCGACAAGGTACTGTGGGGTGGTGGTGATGTCATGCGGCTGAGTTTGTAGAATGCGGTGATTTGATGATATTGTCACGGTGTTGGTGACAAGAGAGGACCTGTTAGAAGGCAGGGCTCGGCAGCACGTCCTTCTAACAGGTCCTCTCTTGTCACCAACACCGTGACAAATCTGGTGGAGGTCGGATCGATCTCATGTCCCGTACCCCAACCGTTAGTCGGAGCTCCAGTCCAATTCCCGTCACGACGCCTGTTCACCGTACTCGCCGCCGGATTCGAGGCTTACCCCCCGAGCCTGTTCCATCCGGTATGTCCACGGAGCAACCTGCCTTGAGCATCCCAATGCCTGGGGCGTCGACACCCTACTTCACACTCCAGAACCCCCGCATCCCGAAGTCCTTCCACGGCGACATCTTTGAAGACGTGGAAGACTGGTTGCAGCACTACGAGCGCGTTGCCGCATTCAACCAGTGGGATGACGCCGCCCAGCTCCGGAACGTCTACTTTAGCCTGGAGGACGGCGCTCGGATTTGGTTCGAGAACCGCGAAGATCAGCTGGTCTCTTGGAGTGAGTTCCGGCGTCGGCTCCTAGACACATACGGCAGCTCGGATCGTCGCGAACGGGCAGAACGCGCTCTGCAATCTCGCGTTCAGCTGCCCAATGAAAATGTTGCAGCGTATGTCGAGGACATGACGCGCCTTTTCAGACGCGCGGACCCTGCAATGCCCGAGGACAAAAAACTGCGCCATCTCATGCGTGGCGTCAAGGAGCAACTTTTTGCCGGCCTTGTCCGCAGCCCTCCGAAGACTGTCGCCGAGTTCCTCACTGAGTCTTCCACGATCGAGAGGGTTCTTCAGCAAAGAGCATCCGCGTACGATCGACCCGTATCCGCCGCCTCCGTTTCCAGCGAGTTACCGTTCCACGGCACCGATGCCTCCCGGATACGCGATCTCATACGGTCGATTGTGCACGAAGAAATCCGGCAGCTGTACGGGGCCCCTACCACAGCTCAAAGCTCCATGGCGACCTTTGTCCGCGAGGAGGTGCAGCAAGTGCTCCGGCCGTCCTTACCTGCCGGTGAGGCTCGTCCATCCCCTCCTCCTTTCACGCCTGACCGTCGTCTCACCTACGCCGAAGCCCTGCAGTCCCCTGCTCCAGCACCGGCGTCCTTCGTTCCGGCTCCTGCTGAAGTGCCGGGGCCGCCTGCACCCGTGCTGCAGTACGTGGAAGCTCCCCGACCGTCCGCGCGCAAAGCCGACGTGTGGCGCACATCCGACAGACGCCCCCTATGCTTTCACTGCGGGGAACCAGGTCACCTGTATCGGCACTGCCCCTACCGCCGTCTGGGCCTCGAAGGGTTTCCCCCCGATTCTCCTCGACCCCGCTATGGCGAACGACCCAGGGCCGTCGCGGATTTTCTTGAAGACCAACGTTGGCAACAGTCTCGTCGCCAGCGGGCTCGATCCCCATCGCCCGGGAGTCGTCCTTCACCTTCTACCGCGAGTTTTTCCCGGGCGGCGCAAGGCCGGTCGCCCAGCCCACGGCGGGAAAACTGCAACCAGCGACCTTAGGGGGTGGGCTCGCTGGACGTCGTTCTGAGGGGGACCCCCCATCGCCGCGGGCACGACATGCCGACGCCTCGCGGGTTCCGAAGTCCGCGGTCACCATTCACTCCGACACAGCGACACTCCCTCGACATAACGACGCTTCGACGGTTCCGAGGTCCGCAGTACCCGTTCGCTTCGACACATCGACACTGACACATGACGGCGCCTCACCGATTCAGACGCCCGCATTCTCCGATACTTCCGACGCACTGACCCCATTAGAAAGCACACGCCACGCCGACGAACTACCGGTGGCACAGCCTGCAGACAACGACGCCTGTGCCCGATCATCCTCTCCGGAGCCTGCATCTCGTGAGCGGCTTTCCTTAGACATACCTGTGATGCTGGATGGTCGCCACGTTCGAGCGTTATTAGATACTGGTGCTGATTATTCGATTTTAAGCAGCCAGCTCGCCGCCGTCCTCAAAAAGGTTCTCACGCCATGGGCTGGCACACACGTTCGCACTGCGGGCGGTCATTTGATTGCACCTCTCGGCATGTGCACCGCCCGAGTTCAAATCCGGGAGTCCACATTTGTCGTCTGCTGTCTTGTTCTGAATAACTGTTCGCGCGACCTCATCTTAGGTGTCGACTTTCTGCGTGAATATGGGGCGATTATTGACCTACGCGATAACAAGGTCACGTTTTCAACTGAGAGTGCTGTCGCCCTCCCCAACGCGCCGCGACCAAGCCAGACACTTCGAGTTTCTACGGACACAGTCACCCTGCCGCCTCGAACCAGCGCCTTCATTACGGTTGAGTGCGAATCATTTCAAGACGGTGACGCCATCGCCGAAACCAACCTGTCATTACTGTTGACGCAAGACGTGTGCGTGGCCCGCAGTCTGATCCATCTTCACAGTGGCCAGTCACAGGTACTTGCTACCAATTTTTCGCACGAGCATCGGCATCTTTTTCGCGGCACTTCCGTAGCCTTTATCGAACGCATCTCCGATGTTTCCGAGTGCTTCTCCTCAGAACCAGTGCAGCCTCCTTTTCCCCTCGAGAGCCTCGATGTCAACTCCGCGCTGTCAACCAGCCAACGGGAGCAGCTGTGTGCACTATTGCTCGAATTCAGACAGTGTTTCGCCTCCTCGTCGAAAGTGCGTCAAACTACCATAGCCAAGCACCACATCGTGACGTACGATGACGTACACCCGATCCGTCAACACCCCTATCGGGTATCGTCTACAGAGCGCGAAGTCATTAAGTCCCAAGTTAAGGAGATGCTCGAAGATGACGTTATTCAGCCTTCCAACAGCCCATGGTCCTCGCCGGTCGTCCTCGTTAAAAAGAAAGACGGCACCCTCCGTTTCTGCGTCGATTACCGGAAGCTGAATGCAGTCACGAAGAAGGACGTTTACCCATTGCCACGTATTGACGACTCTCTCGACCGCCTTCGGCGCGCTCGTTATTTTTCGTCCATCGACCTAAAAAGTGGCTACTGGCAAATTGAGGTCGATGAGCGGGATCGTGAGAAGACGGCCTTTGTCACTCCCGACGGCCTTTATGAATTTAAAGTTCTACCTTTCGGTCTTTGTTCTGCGCCTGCCACATTTCAGCGGATGATGGACACTGTCCTTTCTGGTCTTAAATGGCAGTGTTGCCTAGTCTATCTCGACGACGTGGTGGTTTTCGCCGACTCATTTAGTCAACACCTTGATCGCCTGCGGACGGTCCTCGAAGCCCTTCGTTCAGCTAACCTGACATTGAAGCCCCAAAAATGCCACTTCGGTTACCAGGAGCTGAAATTTCTCGGCCATGTCGTCAGCGCCGCCGGCGTGAAGCCCGACCCCGACAAGCTGGCCGCGGTTGCGGAATTTCCACTGCCACGTGACAAGAAAGCTGTTCGGCGCTTCCTGGGGCTCTGCAGTTACTATCGGCGTTTTATCGAAAATTTCGCTGACCTCGCAGAACCGCTGACTCGCCTCACCCGTGACACCACACCTTTTGTTTGGTCCCACGAGCAAGAAATGGCTTTCGCCGAGCTCCGCCTGCGACTTCAAACGCCGCCCGTTCTTGCCCATTTTGATGAGCGAGGTGACACTGAGATACACACCGACGCCAGCAACATCGGCCTCGGCGCGGTTCTCGTGCAACGCCAGGATGGCGTTGAACGAGTCATCGCTTATGCAAGCCGCGCTCTGTCACGCGCAGAGATGAACTATTCGACGACAGAAAAAGAATGCCTCGCCATTATTTGGGCTGCTGCGAAATTTCGCCCCTATCTTTATGGACGCCCTTTCAAAGTGGTCACTGACCACCACTCCTTGTGTTGGTTGACCAACCTGCGTGACCCGTCTGGACGCCTGGCGCGATGGAGCCTTCGCCTGCAGGAGTTTGACCTCACCATTGTTTATAAGTCCGGACATAAGCATGAAGACGCCGACACCCTCTCTCGTGCGCCTGTCGAACTCGCAACCCCCGACACGGACGACGACATCAGTTTCCTTGGGGCTATCAATTCTTCTGATTTCTCAACCCAACAACGCGCCGATCCAGTGCTACGACCCCTCATCGATTATTTGGAAGGCCAGCCAGCCACCGTTCCTAAATGTTTTTCTCGACACCTGTCGTCGTTTTCCCTGCAACGAGGCGTGCTCTATAAGAAGAACCCTGGTTCCAGTTCGCGCGCGTATCTCCTCGTCGTGCCGACAACACTTCAGGAGGAAATACTTTCTGCGTGCCATGACGAACCAACCTCTGGCCATTTAGGATACTCTCGCACGCTTTCCAGAATCCGCCAGCTGTTCTACTGGCCCAAACTCGCCACTGTTGTCAAACGCTATGTGCAGAGCTGTCGGCAATGTCAGCGCCGTAAGGCCCCGACCGCCAAGCCTCCGGGACTCCTCCAACCTATTGCACCACCACGCGCCCCATTGGATCAGGTCGGCATTGACCTTCTCGGTCCGTTCCCTTTGTCCTCGGGTGGCAACCGGTACATCATCATTGCCATAGACTACCTCACTCGATACGCCGAGGCCAAAGCCTTACCCCGTGGCACAGCGTCCGAGGTTGCGGATTTCTTCGTGCATCAGATCGTACTTCGGCACGGCGCCCCGACCTACGTCATTACCGACCGAGGAACCTCATTTACTTCCCAGATGATGGCCGAAATTTTTCAGCTAAGCGGGACGACCCACCGGAAAACTACTGCTTACCACCCGCAGGCAAATGGGCTGACAGAGCGGCTTAATAAGACTATGGCGGACATGCTGGCGATGTACGTCGATGTACAACACAGGAATTGGGATACGATCATACCGTACGTGACATTCGCCTACAACACAGCAGTTCAAGAGACGACCCGTTTCACACCGTTCCGCCTCCTCTACGGCAGGGAGGTTCAGACGATGCTCGACGCAATGCTCCCTTGCGCAACCGATGACCATCTTTCTGCTGACGCTGAGGAGTTTACCCACGAAGCCGAGCAGGCTCGTCAGCTAGCCCGTATTCACATCACCCAGCAACAAGACAAAGACTCGCGGCGATACAACCTCCGGCACAGACAAGTCTCCTACCATCCCGGCGACCAGGTTTGGGTATGGATACCTGTTCGACGACGCGGCTTGTCCGAAAAACTCATTTGCCGCTATTTCGGTCCCTACAAAGTCTTGCGGCGCGTCAGCGACGTTAATTACGAGGTAGAACCGGACGCTGAACTTTCCCAGCAGAGAACCCGTCGAAAGCCCCGTCCAGAGATCGTCCATGTTTTGCGCCTGAAGCCGTATTTGGCACGGGGACCCACCCAGAATCTTCGTGCCTCTCTTGTGTGATTAATTGTGCTTGTGTGTGCTTGTGTGTGTGCTTGTGTTCGCGCGCTCTTCTGCGCGTGTTTTTTTTTTTTTAAGAGGGGAGGAATGCCAGGTGGCGTTCGTGGCGCTCGGAAAGAAGACGACGCTCGTGGTGCTCTCGTTTTGAAAGACGTTGAAGTTCGCCGTCTCGCCAACTGAAGGACGTGCTGCCGAGCCCTGCCTTCTAACAGGTCCTCTCTTGTCACCAACACCGTGACAATATGTATAAAGGACAGATGGGCGGGGGGGGGGGGGGGAGGATGAAATGTTTCACGTGCCTACTCCACTTGAACAGGCCTATCACGCCAGCTTTCGCGCAAGAAGGTAAGGTTAGAGTGAACTTTCTGTCCATCCACGCACGTTAATACATGTGTCATTTTCTGTAACAAAGCAAGGTTTGATGGATCACTCGGCTCAACGGAGCACCGTGGTCACCACCTCCGACGTCGATTCTAAGAGAGCACATGCAAGCCTTGACAACGCCGCTCCCTGTAAACCTCTGATTTGTATCGGCCTCAGATGGCGCTAAACATGCTTGCACTCTAGACAGCGTCAAGTCTAGAAAATAAACGAGAAGAGGGGGGGGGGGGGGGGGGGGGGCAGGAACAGGGGTAGAGAAGGTGTTCCTGTCGTAACTCGGGCGCCTCTACGAGCCGAATGCTAATGAATCGGCCCGGATGATGTCCCTCACATGCCCTGTCTTCCCGGTGGTTCGGAGACCACTCGACGTCCGTCGAGCCCGAGCGCTCAATCACCTCCAATTTCTTGCCTTAAAAGATGCTATGAGGTTGCGACAGTATCCACATAGCTACCGGAGAGGGCAAGCGTAGAGTGTCAGGTCGGCGGTAGGTGCATTAAAGAAATTAAAACCGTAGCAAGCAACACGCCCTAGGCGCCAAGTGCCGCGGTCACATCCAGCTTTCTAAGAGGGCGTCTTATAGCTCGTTTGCGATGATACCCGGAAGTATCTTACAATTTTTTTCCTGGTTTTGAGCCCGCACACGTCACTGGTAACATTCTGAAGCGACTCGAAAAACACACCCCGCCTTCATTTCTTTCTCTCTTTGGTTTCCTTATTTCTCCTTTTTAATTTATTTCTTTATTTCTCCGCCACTTCATTCTTGCTTGCCTTGCACGGAACGGTTTGTGTTGCGCCCTGAAAGAAGAGTGTCCCCCTTCGGCCATTCTTGCACCTTTGCCCCTGTCAGAAGCACACACTTGCCTGGAAGGTCTACATGATTGCCCTGACTGTCACTGCACCCCGATAGACCTGGCTCTGGCGTGCCAGCCCTACGACACCCTGCATTTGTGCGGCCACGTAACAATTCTGAACTTTCATTTTTATCTCTTTTGCATGAATTTTCTAATTTTTTTCTTTCTTACTCTCCGCTTTTGTTTTCTTTTTGGGAGTTATTATGTGAAACAAGATGACACTGCCTTTATTAATAATAATAATAATAATAATAATAATAATAATAATAATAATAATAATAATAATAATAATAATAATAATAATTGGTTTTTGGGGAAGGAAATGGCGCAGTATCTGTCTCATATATCTTTGGACACCTGAACCGCGCCGTAAGGCAAGGGGTAAAGGAGGGAGTGAAAGAAGAAAGGAAGATAGAAGTGCCGTAGTGGAGGGGCTCCGGAATAATTTCGACCACCTGGGGATCTTTAACGTGCACTGACATCGCACAGCACACGGGCGCCTTAGCGTTTTTCCTCCATAAAAACGCAGCCGCCGCGGTCGGGTTCGAACCCGGGAACTCCGGATCAGTAGTCGAGCGCCCCTAACCACTGAGCCACCGCGGCGGGGGCCTTTATTACACCGATGCTTCGTTTAAGAAAGCTTCACCACACCAAACCGCTTTATTCAGCAGCGCACCCTTTACAGGAAAAGTGTGCTTTCAAGGATACCGCGATTTAAAAAATTATTCCCTTCCAGCTACTTAGCCACACAGATCTTATCGCTATTCATCCATAAATCAGCTGTAGCCATGTCCAGATTGCCCCGTCGGCGTGGGTTGAAGACCCGGATAGAATATAACAGAATCAATAAGAAAATACCAAACACATCCCGGCGGCAGCCGATGCATGAAAAGAAAAAAAAAACAGGACTCAAATATTTTAATGTTTTGCTCTTTAGGGACGTTTCAGTTCTTTGTAAAAATCCCAGCAGGCTGATATATCTGAATTTTTAGATGCCAATCTATTTTAAATGAATACTAGAATTTTAACTAACAAGCATTCTCTTATAAATATTCGTAACGAAGTCTTCGTAATCGATAATCACTCTAAGCCTTCGAAGTAGGAACGGTTTTCGTCCAACGTTGTAGGGGAAGCCCCTAAGGTGGAGTAGATTTGTGATAAAGGACTAAGGACGCATTAACATTCACCCAAGCGCAGTCATGCGGCTACAAAAAAAAACTATGCAGGTTCTGCAGAAACTTCATAGTTTAAGGAAAACTTCAATAAGTTCGAGTTATTGGCCAATTCGCTCTCAACCTGCCATTTGATTGCCTGCCTCTTACCTCAGTTGGCAGATCGACTGCCCCGGTGAGGCGGCGGCTTCAGGTTCGAGTCCCGAATTAGGACCAAATTTTGTTTGTTTCTGTCGAAACGGTATAGCTTTTCTATGTAGGCGTATGGCTGCGGTTAGGTCGGTGCTATTGCGTAAGTACTCCATTATTGAAAACCATATTAGCAAGTGTTTTATGTCTTGCTTTCAGAATGTTTTAATTTCATCGGAAGAAAAAAAATACAGATAATTCCGAGTTCTGGCTAAATTACTTTGATGGTCAGAGAATGCGACTTATTCTTCACAGAGAAATTACCTATCATTTACGGAGAATTTCAACGCCGGTCATTGATCGCCTTTTAAAAAGGAAAGCCATAAAACTGGTCGTTAGAAGCGCCACTTATGAGCACGAAACAAGCTTTTAGTGCACCTGTGTGCCTTATGAGATCTCAGAAGTCTGATTTCGCCCGAACCACGGAGGTTAGAGATTTGCATTTGATAATTTAGCATTCATAAGTCTTCATGTATTGAAGGCTTCTGATTTCCCAGAAGCACGAAAGCCGTTGTCTAATATCACTTAAACACTGGGCGTACTGTGAAATGTCTTTGTTCGTCCGGCGTTATTTTATATTTAAACTCATGTACAAAAAATATAAGTGTGATAAACCATTGTTCGCATCCGCGCAAAAAGGATGTTGAGGCTATCTGACTATACCTTGCGTAAAGCAGAGTATCTTGTTTATTTTTATTATAAAACATCCGTCTTATGTACGCTTGTGCAGCATGAGATCCTCATTTTCCCACATTATCCGCAACCCTCGAGCTAATTCAAATCGTTGCACCGTATGTCGTATGAAGAGTAGATTTGCTGGATTAAATTTTAACTCTATGAATTCCCCGCCATTAGCTAGAGGACCAAACATTGTATTACATTTCACGCAAAGAGAACCAACAAACAAAACGAATCTCATGTGGTGCCGCTACAAACTTTATGCGACCTATTCTGGAAAGCAGTGATAATAAAAGGGTACACTGCTCCTTATGCCGGTGCTAATGCGCTCACTTTGTGCAGGAGAGATTACGTGCGCTGTGAAGAAAACCAAATGGCTGCTGCAGCAATGACGGAAGTCTCGAAAGCACGACGCTAACAAAGTTTGGTTTGCCTGCACTCACTCTTGCTAGACCGCCGCGAACAAGTAGTGCCAAGTCGGTGTTTATACAGGGCGCGTTTTCCACTGCTGATATATGTGAGCGCCGGCGAAGGCAAAACAGCACGGCTGAGAGTGCGTGCTTCGTCCTGTGGAATTCCGAACTGTGGAATGGGAACTACAATCGGCTGCTATCCAAACATGTTAGAGTAGTGATATCTGCCGAGAAGATAAACAGCCACGTTTTCTTGAAGGGACGCGACTAGGCGAAACTTTCGTTCGAGAAATGGTGGATGTTATCGACAGCTATGCGTGCCACCCAGCTGTCGTTCACATGACTAGTACAAACCACATTGCGAAAGACGTAAAGGGTTTATAGAATATTTCACAGGCACTAATTTTACATGAAGCAGGAATGCCTATCGGTGCTACCACATACCCTAGGTGTCCAAGATTTCAGGTGCTGCAAAGAGCGGGCTGTGGCTAATATATATGTCGTACCCCGTCCACGCAGTAACCGCTCTAGTAGCAAGTCTCCCGTTGATAATGAGGAACCACAGTAATGCCTGTTGGTTCTTAAAAAAGGCATTTTAAGAAGTACTTTGATACCACACAGAATTGCGAGGTCTCAACCAGAATTGTAACATTCGGTTTCTTCACTAGTTCGCCTGTTTCATGCGACAAATACAAATCCTGACTCCAATAGCAGTCTGGAGGTCTCATACCTTTTGCGCTTTTGGCTGGGTTTTCGACATTTCACGGAATGAAGCGGGTATGCTCTTGCCGAAGACAAAATAGATTATGGTGAGAGTAGTCAAGCTGCTGTTATGCTGCTCTTTTTACCTTCACGTAGAACATGTATAACCTGTACATTGTTTGCACAGTATAGCGATTGATTGACTCATTCATTGATTGATTTATTGATTGACTGACTTATTGATTGATTGATTGATTGATTGATTGATTGATTGATTGATTGAGAAAAAAAAGCAGCAGTAAGGAAAGATACAAGGCAGTGGGCAAGAAGGATTACCCAATAAGTTCTTTTTTTTTTCAGAATCTACTGAACTAATAAGCCTCAAGGACAGAATGCTGTATCAGGAACGATGCAGCATTCTCTTCGGGAAAAAAATCTGCCCTCAGGAAGTTACCCCGACTTTTCCCCTTGTATCTGAGGGCAGAAACAAAGTACTGTTCTTATAATTGTTTGATAAATTTTAGCCCTCTCAGATATTTTTCTTAAGAAATTATCAGTCGAATTTCCGCTGAAATCACTAGTTGCACCTGTTTATTTTTTTTCAGCTGTATGCATTCTGTGAAAACGCAAGACTGAAATAATTTACAGCGTAAATACATATGTATCCAATCAGGAAGCTCGTGACAAACCCACGTATTTTAACAAAGGTAATTTCGTCTTCAACTATACGTTCTTTTTTTACCAATCTCTTCTTCTCAGCTCAATAGGATGATTTGTATTACCTATCCTACTACTTACGTAATCATATTTGCAACTGCCGCAGGCAGATAAAGACGTGTGCGCACATTACTTCTACCCAGGTTACCTTTGGCATGGGTCAACCATTGTTCGTGAGCTCTGCTGTAGGAAGGCAAACTTGTGTCAGCGTAAAGCTACCATGCAGACTCCGGAATGCAGCAAACAACTAAGATCGTAGAAGACGTGAACTAAGGGCTCCTTAAAGTTCGGGGGGCGCACTGCTCTTATGAGAGCAACAGCCTTGAGTTACAGTTATGACTGCGCTTCTCGCTCCTTCTCTCTTGTTCTTTTCAAACCCTTCATCTCTCTTCCCCAGTGTAGGGTAGCCAACCAAAACACCCTTCTGGTTAACATCCCTGCTTTCCCTCTGACTCTTTATCTCTCTCGCTATTGATAAAATGTTTATCACCGCCAGCCAAAATTGCATATGTGCATCAAAAACACCGATGAAAAAGAGCTCTTTTTGCCGGCTGTAGGTGCATCTCTGTCAGGTTTAATCATCTCTCAACCGGCGGCATTTCATGCACGCAAAGCGCCGCCTCCTCGCACACAGTGTCCTAAGTGTCACTCCCATCTCGACTGAATTCGCTTCCTCCCTCGGGCCGCAGCTAGCGTTTCTGTGCGGACGGCCGCGGCAAGATGACTGCGGGTCGCGACGTTACTAGCCCACTCCTCTTTCTGTCATGCCCAACAATTCTGGACAAAAGCATTTTTGAGCGGGAAGCCCTTTATCAACGCATTTTTTTCATATAATAAAAGATTTCACTGTAACACAAAATACATCCTCAGATCACCTGACAGCAGTCTTGAATTTTCTTTTCTATTAAAGTTTTTGCTGTCGTCAAAAGCGTTCCCGATTTGTTTTCTATGAGAGCCTTAACTGTTCGATACGGTCGATGGAAACACTTAAAAAAAGGTTTTGCTACATATCAGAGGAATGCACCATAACCTTCAATATCTCCGTGAAAGTGTCTTGCAATTTACAATTTTCAAGGATTTTGTCCGAAATTGTTGGACATGAGGGGGCCACGCAACGCTAGTAGAACAACGGCGTCATAACTTGTTAGCGCACAGGGTGCAAGGAAACTCGCGGCCACTGCTTAGGTGCCAATGCTTCCCCAGATCGCGAACCCCGAGGCGCCTGCTAGACGGAGGCTGGTGCTCGCGAACGTCTCGGCTTCACAAGTGGCAACAGCATAGGAAAGCGGGTGTCGTCAGGCGACCTCATTATGCATCGGCTCGACACCTATAGGACCGACGACGTACCTTAATGAGCCATTCGGGATGTGACAAGGCGAACGAACGCGTATAACGAATGCCGAAAGCGTCCCTGCCCGTTATAGCGAAGGCGACGCCAGCCCTCCAGGAACAGTCTTCACCGCCAAGATATACCGTGTTCAATTAACCTGCAGTACAGGCCGCTGGTACGGGCGCGCTAGTGCAGCCGCCGATGGGATTCCGCGATGATTAACGAGCGACTGGTGCCGCCTCGCGGGAAAAGGGTATGACCGGAAGTTGCTCCTTCTCTCCTCTCCCTCCAGGTTCCACTCCTCCCCTTTTCGTCCTCCTCTCCGTCGCGGTGTGCGATCACGCGTCACTGCAACTGCTGTTCCCTGTCGCCGCGCGCAAGGGTGCTGACGAATGGCACGCGAGAAATGGATTCATAACCGACGCTCGGCTCTCATTAGGGGCCACTCAATAATCTGGCTCGCGCCGAGAGACCACTTTTTCAAGCGTGCTCTCTCGTGACGCCGATGGGAATTCGCGATAGTTCGTACATGGCTCGATGCCACCCATCCCGAGAGACGCAGCGATGCCAGCGCTCACTGGCACGTTGTAAATGTGGACGAGCGCGAGGCGAAACCGGAGGCTTCTCTCATGGGTGCAGTAAAAGCGTTAATCTGGCTAGAGAAAACGTGCCTATATTTTGTCAGGCATTCAGGGGATAGGTTACGGTAAGGGCAGTTCGAAACCTTGCCGTATTTTTTCTTTCAGTTTATTGTTTGTAACCGTAATACATTGCGCCGGGTGAAAATGTTAGAGAAGGAGCTGCCTTAATTTACACTGACAGGCGGCCTCTAGTTAGTAACTGCATTTAATAATCGTGAGATTATATGCCGCTGAATAACGCAAAAAAATATATGGCAGAAAAAAAGGCAAGTTTACAATGTTTTAAAGTCGATAGCACCAAAAGGCATTTTATCTTAGCACAGTAGTATTATGCAAATGAAAGACTGAAACTACTATACAAAAAATACAAAGTAATTATAGCAGCAAAAGTATATAAGGCAGTTACACATGAAAAATAGGAAAATATGCAAGCGTTTATAAATCAACCAGTATATACAGATCATCCGCAATCATTCTCAGAGCGCAGTGGTGGCCAAGTGGTTGGGTACCCGCCTCGCATGCAGGAGGTGCGGGGCTCGATCCCCAGTGCCGCCGGGCACCCACCGGTGATAAAATTGGAACAAGCTTCCCCTGGCCTGGTGCTCGACTTATTTATATTCAGGGTGACATGCTTGGGAAATGATTCTTTGACCCTACCTTGAGAAAACGAAAATACATTGTGCCATGGCACTCTTTGGCCACAGATTCCCTTTAGCCATAAAAATTCGCTATCATCATCATCAAACCAAACGCATAAAAAAGAAAAATGGCTTGAGCAGTTGGTTTACCATAGTTCAATACTCGGCACAACGTGGTCCACCACGCTGCAGGGTGTGCCGAGGAACTTCAAAGTCTGATCCTTTGACTTTCGCTTGCTGCTAGCACTGCCCCCGTGCCCCTGAAAGTGAATTGCGGATCGTAAGTGTTCATACTTCTGTGGGTGAAGAATTGCCCTCACTGAATTCTTTTTCTAATTTTAGCGTGTGTAACGGTGTCCACCTATAGAAGCTGCACATAATGAGTCAGCTGTAACCTTGTTCTAGCTAACATATGCTCACATCGCTAAGCTCGCTGCGGCAGTTGACACGGAACACTAGTTTCCAAGTTATCGCGGCCCTTCACTCTGGATAAAGGCATCTCTGTCAGCGGCAGTACTCACGGCGCTGACTTTGCAAAACAATTTCTACTCTTCCACCGCTGTTTGTTTGCACACATGCAGAGGTATGGACATAGGTAAACGCAACACGCTATTCGGTTCTTAACAAAATCACGCATTCCCTATCGGAAATGAAGAAGCATTGTTTCTGCATAAGAACGCGCAGTAGCGTCCACTACCAGCGTGCTCATAAAAGAACAAGAAATTTCAATTAGGCAAAACGTGAAAAACGTTACAAGGCATTAGCGTGCTCTGTTTACTTTTGTCCGCACCACTACCTTTCAACCCAGTGGTTCAAATGAGTTTTTCATAAGCTTTTTTTAGAAAGAAAACTTAAGTGTGTAATGCCAGTGTTTCAGCGTTAGCTTTGGTGTGGCAGCAAAAAAATAATCAGGGCGCCCGGCCGGATAACACTTGCACCCAATATTTACCGGTTGTGGGAGCCGAACCAACGAACTCAAGCATCCGAGGTGGACGTCCCCTCCCACTTTTCCTGTTTCTCACCTCTCATAAAAGTGACGCTCACTTCCCTCTTTCCACTTTGCGAACCCGTCAGCTCCCACCTTCTTTTTCTCTTTCCCTATCACTTTTGCCTCTTCGTCCTCTCCACTTAAAGTTGAGACGGGAATGTCCCTCTCTTCCCTTCGCCAGATTCCAACCGAAACGGGTTGCAGCTGGCAGGTGGCCCTTCGGACGCCGATGACGATAGCGCGAAACTGAGGAACTAGCTACTAGCTGATAGCCTTGCATGTGCCGTCTGCGGGTGTGAGGAGACTACAGCCTCATTTGTGAATGCCCTGCCTACAGCGCCGAAAGGCAGTCTCTCCGCCTTGTGCTGGAGCGTCTAGATCCATGCCCACTGACGGAAATGAAGATTCTCGGCCACTGGCATGGGCGATCGTCCGCGGTTAAGGCCTGCAAGCCACTGCTCCGCTCCTTGAGAACTTCAGGCGTGGCGTTCACGATAGGCTGTGACTTTGCCGAACGCTTGCTGACTTTGCATACTAACTTCATTTTCTTGCTACTTCTCTTTTCTCCATCTTTATATCCTCTCACCCCTTTCCCCCCGTGCAGGGAAGCAAATCGGTTTATTCTTCCGGTTAACCTCCCTGCCTCTCATCCTCCTCCTTTTCTGTGTTAAGGTCAACCTTAATCTTCCTTTCCGCACTGCACCCAGCAACTCCCTTTTTCATTGTCTAGTAAGACTAGCATCATGGTTTGTACTGTTCTCTAGCGTTCAACTACTGCTTTCACAAACTTAAAAAAACACTTGTTATGAAACGAAATGTGTACAAAGGCTCACTGCTAAGTTGCCTGTAAAATTGTTCAAGTTCAAATTCGGAGAATCGGTGTGGTGTGGCTAGGATGAACTGCAGGTGGATATCTAAGACCTCTCCCAGGGCACATCTGACACGGAAAAGGACATGCACGGAAGAATGGAGGAGAGTAGACAACTCAGTGACAAAAAAAAAATCGTGCTTCTCGTCGGCTCTAGAGCTCAACAAAACAGCAATGACAGCCGCACAGCAGAAAATTTTTGTTTAACACAACAGGCTTTAGGCAACATTTTCGAGAACTTGGCTGCGTTAGTTATGCGTGGCATAGTGTTTTCACAGAATTCGCCGCGCCCTAAATATGTCGATGTGAATGCGACGGGATTTTACATTCAACAATTTTGAGATACACCGTTAAAAATAAAAAGCGAAAACATATTTCTTTGCACACGCGCATTTTTCCAGCGAACTCCCCTCAAACACGCCGTTACGATGGCACGTCCCGAACCAAGGAGCCGGCATTACGCGTCTCGCGGAAAGAAGCGCATTAAAGCATGATGGAGGCACTCAGAAGCCAGCGTAAGTGCGAGCTTCGTGCCGAAGGCACACATGCATTCTTATATGAATCAATAGCAGCATTGAATGGGCGGTCCTAGAGTCTACAACGGCCATTAGAGGCACAGTGAATACATATTTCTTTGTGGGGTTCCCTTTTGTATAATGCAGCTATATGAAGAGATGAGGGCGAGCACCAATATATAGTGTTACTTTAGGCATGTCTATATTAAAGAACGGCGCATTCAGAGCTCTGAGAGCAAAGAAAAAAAACATAGAGACGAACGAAGACGACTGAGCCCGAAACCTGTGGCGGCTGCACTGCGAGCTTCAAATTTTGTCATGAGTTAGCGGAACCTGGAGCAAAACAAATCCGCTCCCCGATCGCCGTCGTGTACCCGCGGGATGCTGCTACATCTACAGCCTTTCAGCCGCACTCTCGTGAACCAGATATCATACATAATAGGTCGCGGGCGGCAAGTCCAAACACGCACCCCAATGCTCACCAGTAGTAGTGCCTCCTACGAGAATGCTGCTAGCACCTGTGAGCGCTGTACATGATGAGTTTGCGAGGGAAGTGGCGAATCCGGCGGTCACTGCATCGCCTCTTCCCAGCGTCGCAGACGAAAAACGCGTAATTGTGCGGTTATTCTTGCTTTTCATGCGTTCCGCAATACTCTATACGGAGTGCTTTCTTCGAGTCTGAAGACCCATTCACCCCGCCGCTTTGGCCCCACGGACTGCGGAGCAATGAATGCTTGCCCCTTTTTCATATTATTTGCTTTAGTGGCGTGGCTTGTGTTATCGCAGTTTCTGCCTCTCGGCGGACACCCGAAATGGGCCGTAAGGGAAGGAAAATGAAATGAAAATTGCTGCTAAGGAAAGGAAATGACGCCTGTCTAACATATCTTGCTGTACACCCGGACCACGCCGTAAGGAAAGGAAAAAAAGCTTAATGTGGATTAGCTCAGCTAATCGAGGATATACGAAGCGAATTATGTCGGCGTTCACTGTGTTCATTGGCGTTGGCGTGGACAATGCGCTAGAAAGGGGATGGCTTTGAGGAAAGGAAGGGCACATAACTGGCTCCCTGGATATGCGGACGCCTCATTCGTGCTTTGATACATGTGGCGGTGGTGAGGGAGATATGGCCTGAATGCATTAGCGCTGACAGCGTTGTTGCTGACATGCGACACTGCAGCAATAGCTAGGCCGCAGCGTTTATTTGGTGATCAATCTCTCGCGATCAACCATTAACTGCATGCCACCTCTGCATGCCACCTCCCACCCGCCGCGGTGGCTCAGTGGTTAGCGCGCTCGGCTATTGACCCGGAGTTCCCGGGTTCGAACCCGACCGCTGCGGCTGCGTTTTTATGGAGGCAAAACGCCAAGGCGCCCGTGTGCTGTGCGATGTCAGTGCACGTTAAAGATCCCCTGGTGTTGTCTAATAATCACAACCCAGGTGGTCGTAATTATTCCAGAGACCTCCACTACGGCACCTCTCTCTAACTTTCTTCTTTCACTCTCTCGTTTATCCTTTACCTTACGGCGCGGTTCAGGTGTCCAACGATATATGAGACAGATACTGCGTCATTTCTTTTCCCCCAAAACCAATTAATATTATTATTATACCACCTAACAGTGTGGCAGGGAGGGCGCGCTGCCTATCCAGTGTGCGGAACACAATCAAATCCGGCTTTTGCAGTTGGACACCAACGCAACGTACATGAAAGCGAGATTGAGGTCTCCAATGACCCACAGAGCGCATTTGTGCGCATTTCCTTTCGTGAAAATGAACGGCCTTTGCAAAGTTGTCAACGCCAATGAACTCTATGAACGCCGTCGGCTCACTTGTTTGTTTGGCTTTTGCGGAAAGGAAATGGCACAGTAGATAGATAAAGAAGAGGAGGAAAAGGCAGGGATGTTAACCAGAAAGGGGTTCCGGTTGGCTACCCTGCACTGGGGAAGAGGAATTAGGGGACTAAAAGGAGGAAGAGAGAAAGGGGAAAAGGCATAACAAACATACACGCACAACGCTGTCACAATTTGTCACTCAATCCAGTCGCTCTCATGTAGGCAAAGAGTGCCTTGTATGCCTTGAGGGCAGTCGACTGCTGTGGTCATAAACCGATGATCTTTTGCTCTGTTAATGGGCGAGGATCGAGGCGGTCCAGGGCACAACACAGTGTATGTCTTGCACTCGCAAATGCAGGGCACTCACAGAGAAGATGAGCGATGGTCTCCTCATAACCACAGCTTTCACAGGCAGGACTGTCGGCCATCCCCATCCGGAAAGCATAGTGGTTGGTAAAAGCAGCACCGATCCATAAACGGCATAACAATGTTGCTTCGCGACGTGCTCAGTTATGTGGAAGACGAAGGCGCAGTCCAGGGCCCAGTGCCTTGAGGCGGAGGTTGCAAAAGTCTCCCGTGTTCCACGCTGAAAGTGTGAGCTCCAGCGCCAAAGGGCGAAGCCCACACGCAGCGTCAGGTCTTGATATTAGGATCCTCACTCAAGTCCGTCGTTGTGAGCAGAACGCGCAGCCGCATCGTCCTGGTGATTACCGTTAATACCACAGTGTCCTGGCAGCCATTGAAAAATGATGTCATGACCTTTGAATATGGTGCCGTGGTACAGCAGACGGATCTCAGCAACACGTTGTTCCTGCGACCCGCGGCGTAGCGCAGCTTGCAGGGCTTGAAGGGCTGCTTTAGAGTCGGTGAAAACCGTCCAGTCATGTGGAGGCACAGTAACCGTCTTACATATCTCGGTGGACACCCGAACCGCGCTGGAAAGGAAGGGATAAAGGAGGGAGGGAAAACGAGAAAGAGACAACTGAAAATTGAAAGTTCGATTTTGAGGAAAGGCGCGGCGCTGCGCCGAGGCGGAACACCTGTGGCTCGGTGCTACTAGTGGCGCATGCGCTGTAGTGACTAGGGAGCGAGAGAGAGAAATATCCGTGGCGAGGCGCACGTTGTAACGTCATGAGCTTCCTCGGAGCACCGCCACGGCCAAATCGCAAGTCCGGGGCCAGTAAAGCTCTCACTTTAAAGCAACGCCGTATTCACTAGACGCGCCTTTGTTCCTTAAAATATTAATAATAATTGGTTTTGGGGGAAAGGAAATGGCGCAGTATCTGTCTCATATATCGTTGGACACCTGAACCGCGCCGTAAGAGAAGGAATAAAGGAGGGAGTGAAAGAAGAAAGGAAGGAAGAGGTGCCGTAGTGGAGTGCTCCGGAATTATTTCGACGACCTGGGGATTTTTAACGACACTGTCATCGCACAGCACACTGGTGCCTTAGAGTTTTGCCTCCATAAAAATGCAGCCGCCGCGTTCGGGATCGAACTCGGGAACTCCGGATCAGTAGCCGAGCGCTTAATCATTGAGCCACCGCGGCGGGTAATTGTTCCTTCGAAACCATCCATCTGCTGTGGCGGAGTGGTTAGCGTGCTCGTCTCACACTCCGGAGGCCCTGGTTCGATTCCCCAACTAGGCCTATTCCCTACTCGGTTTTATTTATTAATGCTTCTGGGATTTTTCGCTCACGGCCAACGCTGCCGACGCCGACGAGACCGGCCTCTCTGCGACACGGAGCCCTTATCGCTGTCACGTTAAAATGGGCCGGCTCAAGAATCTTGGCGAGATAAGGCAGCAGATTCACCTGACTGCATGTGAGGACCGCGTTGCATGCCTTGCGAGGATAACTAGAGAGAGTGAATCAACAGGCGGCTGGTGCATACTGAGGGGAGAGGGTCAGATTTGGGAGTGGGAGAATATGCGCCTACAATATATGTTAGGCCTACAACCTCCGGTGATTAATGGCACACTAAGGAAATATTCACGTTGCCCGGTCTCGAAAAATTACTGCGCTCCAACGAAAGAGGCGCTCTACAGGCCCTTACAACGGAGCTCTTCTAAGCTGTTTATAAGTTAACTTGAGAACTAGAGTAACACAGCTAGGACAATTCCGCATTATGTAACGCTCTAGGATGTCTCCAGGCAGCCCCTATGACTTAAAACGATGTCGCACGTTCACTTGAGTGTGGTACGAGGTTTGCATGCAGTTCTCCCGGAGCAGACTTTCCTACAGGTGCACAAACATACCACGTGAAGAGGGAATTTACTTACCGGGCACAGTGACCTGCCGATGTAGCAGTTAGGTCGGACAGGTAAAGTTATGTAACGCATTATCGACAACACTTCAGCCCGAGACTCGCGTCCTCGTCTCGCATACATGAATATAAAACTTTATTCATATGCACATGCTTTATATTCCATTCAAAAAATTAGAAA
Source organism: Amblyomma americanum (assembly GCF_052857255.1). Taxonomy (NCBI): domain Eukaryota; kingdom Metazoa; phylum Arthropoda; class Arachnida; order Ixodida; family Ixodidae; genus Amblyomma; species Amblyomma americanum. The sequence goes on along the minus strand of NC_135498.1, from coordinate 54,819,341 downwards.
AGATAGCGCGGCCTTGAGTAAAATATATCGTCTAGCGCCGGAATTTCATCTCCGCTGAGCTGTTACGTCTCATTTACTGTTTGCAACGTAGTTTTTCCAAGGTTACGTGTCTTACGAGTCTGCTGCTTTCCGTGGTACTTGCGGCATATATAGGCAGACATCCTTTTCCTTTTTACTGTGCAACACAAGCGTGAGAGGCCAGAGAAATGAGAAAGGAATGGAAAAGACGCCGCGAAGCAGATGCGACGCTCACAGGGTGGGGAAATACAGCAACGGACACAGAGAACGCACATAATTTGAAACGAGCGGTAACAAATGCGTTAGCAAGGAGGTAGCTGAGCATGGTTGGGAACCGAGAAAGTCTAGCCGTATCGTCGGCGCCCTCGGAAAATGTACTCCTGCGCATGAAACTCGTCTAGGCTCAGAGACAGATGCCGCGATGGAGAAATGATGAATGCGGACAACAAAAGAAAGTAAGAGTAAACAGAGACTCCGAAATGGGAAGCAGCCTGGAGGGACCGATGTAGGCGCTCGAGGTCGAATGCGACGGCAATCAACGCGCAGAACCGGGTCTACGCAACGTTGCTTAGCGTATCGCCACGTGGAGCAACTCAGCAGCCAACTCTGCCATTACAGTCACTGCTCGCTTGCGATCCGTGTCTGTAGCCCAGCGCCGATTGAGAATTGAAGACATACGCGTGTGACCTTCGGCCAACGAGGGCTCCTCTCTTTTTTTTTTGTGGTTGCATATATGTAAATGCACAAGGAGCAATGTCATCTTCTGTCCTTTCGGCCCTGCAATATACCCAGAAGAACAGGAATATAGATAAGAAGTCGAGAGTCCACATACCGCTGCTATTGCTATTGAAATAACAAGTATAAATGTCTCAGCCATGATTTAAAGCATTGGCATAGCAACATGACGTCACTCACGTCAGCGGTAGGGGAGTGCAGATTTCAAGGCCGTAACCATGAACTTAGTCGGACCGCAACTGCGAAAATAGTCGGTAAGACATCTGGTGTCACGAAACGGAAATGATGCAAAAAGTGAAAACTTGCTGAACTGAGATTTACGCTTTGCTCCAAGAACCCTTAACTTTTTACCCAAGTTACGTAAACTATTCTTGTCGACCGAAAGAAACGCATGATTTGGCTGTAACTCAGGCAACGCAAGTTACGTAAAGGATTCTTGTCGACCGAGAGAAACGCATGATTTGAGTCTAACTCTAGCACTTCTCTCAATTGCGTAAGCTCGAGCTGTGGTCTCAGCGCAGCCTTACTTATAGCAGCACTAACTTTCGTCATGGATGCGTCCATGTAATTTCTGGCTGCGGCGATCATCAGCGGTGAGGGCCTCCGGCGGTTTTTAAGAGTGTGGGGCCTCACGACATGCTGTGACTTTGTCGAAGCATTTTCGTTTTCTGATTTTTATAACCACTCCCTTTTCCCTTCACCTTTATATCTCCTCATCCCTTTCCCCCAGAGCAGGGTAGCCAACTTGTTTCATCTACCAGTTAAACTCCGCAGTTTCCCTCCTCCTGTTCCTCCTCCTCTTCCTTGGCTATGACAATTTCTGCTAGTTGTCGGTGATACCGTAAGATAAGGTCTATATTAGCAGTTGACGCACGCATTAGATTTGATGGAATGTTCAATATTATAACGGTCTACCACGGCATCTTTCCGTTGCCGGTGGACATGAGGAAGCACTGATGCAATAGTGAGATATCTATGGTACGCTGAACGTAGCGCATATCTATATAAAAGAAACAGCTACTATTCTTGCAATGGCACCACTATGCGTCTCTGTCTTTGCCTGTAGACATTATATATGGACCGACAACGAGATACAGAAGGGTATGTTGCACTACGCATCCTCTGTCGCCCTATCGGAGCGACATATGGACGCATGATGTACCTGGAGCGTGTGCAACGTGCATCGTGTGGCGTTCCTTTACACAATCAAATTATTCTACCACTAACGAGCATAGATTTTGAAGGGCATTCCAATGTGACCCGACGCTCATGTCCGATCATTACTTTAATGTGTACGGTCTCCTTGCCGGTTTTTTTTTCTTTATTCTCCCTGGAAACAGTCCTGAGAAAGCGCCACATCAAAGAGTTCTTCATTAAGGAAAACATAAATCTGAAAATGTGTAAGTCTGAGCCGCACTTGCAAAATGAGATGCCTGTGTTTTTTATTTCTTTCTATCAGGATATGAAAACTGTTTTACTGTTTTAAACGCCGCCGTAATTGTAACATTAATTTTTCTGCGCGGCAAGCAGATTAAAGCTTCTAAAAGCTATCGGGCCCAGCGCAGCTCTGGTATTTCCTTGCATCCCTTCCGAACTGCACCTGCATTAAAAAGTTACAGCACAATAAAACATCTGATGTTGCAATTCTGCGAAAGCAGCTAGTTGGATTTGCCCTCGATGATTATTTTGATGCTTTTGCTTTAACGAGTGCTTTTACTGTAATGAATGCTATTACTCTAAGCCTATCGCTATACAAACGCTACAGAATTTTGTCTGAAGGATCAAAGTAACCGGAAGTGCGGTGGTGTGTGGAAGGGCAGTCTTCATTAAACAGATTGTTATCATCTCGAAGCTCTCAGCATTTGATAGTGGCGATTCGTTTCCATCAGTCTGTCTGCCCCTCCAGTATAGAGCCTAATGTGTGCTGCCGCTCAGTGAGCTGAAGGGAAAGGAAGCGTAGAGTGTTTAACGCACGGTTCTGCTCACATTTTATTAATGCGAAAGCTTTATGTCCTATTAGCATCAAAGCCTCCAACTGCCTCATGTTGCCGTCCATGGCGCGATACTTCTCAGTGACGTCATCATGTTCTCGCATGAAGTCAGCACTAGACAGTAAGTGACATGTACAGCAAAGAAGAAAACAAAATTTCTTCCTAAGGTGCTTGGAATTGAACCAAGGACCTTTAGACTGCGGGGCTACCATGCAACCCATAGGCCACAAAACCATGCTATTTTTTTTTTGGGGGGGGGGGGAGGGGGAAGCAATGTGAACATAATGTAGGCATTGCCTTATGACTATTTCCTATTAAGTAGGTGTGTCATTAGAAAGGAAGGAATATTAATCAACCTCGGGACAGAGCTCACGATGAGACAACGCTTTAGCATTCAAACCACGTAAGCAGTCTAAAGTGCCCGACATAATTTTTGTGTTTTCGTGCGCCCTTCAAACACAGTAGGCCTTGAGCATAAAGTGGAAACGGTTGTGCGCTTATTTCAAAGAAACACTGAGACTTCCTGTTCATCTCGATAGCGAAAAAATTGCACCTCAGATTCGCAGAGCAGGCAGTTATGTGTAAATCCACTTCGCATGGGACGTGCGAAAATCCTATATATTTATATGCGATTGTTTATACCACATTAAGCTAAAAAAATCGTTGGAGGAACTTAGATTTCTCTTAACTTCGGAAAGGCGAAACCGTTTGCGACTCATTTCAAGGATTTGAATTTGCCGCGCTTGAATTCATTTCAGAATAGAGGAGAAGAGCAGCTGGCGCGAGCGTGGCAGACAGATCACATGACATCGTAAGGTCACGTGACCTAAAATGTAACGTACGGACGCGAGTATGAGTTATTAACAGCTATCACCTTAAAATCGACAAAGTGGGATATTGCTGTGTGTAACAAAACCAGTTCATTGACAACCCGTCTTGTTCAGGGAAGAGGACCTTGCTATCTGTTCAAAAATAAGGCCTTCGATTACGGCCTTTATTATTATAATACAAGAATGAGAATTCATCGAACAGAGAAGCGTGCTGGCTTACAGGAGGTGGTAAAATTTTGCCAACCAGCAGAGTGAGAGTAACAACAGAAAAATAATCACAACTCCTCACGTTGGTACATTAGGTTACTGATAATTCTTTTGGTTGTATTTTTCTAACAAATGAATGATAAAGCCACAACATGAATCAACGTGTCAACACAATCTACTGAACATGATATTAGCATCTTGTGCGAAATTTTTTTTATTCATACAAGCGGCTTTATTATAGAGGCAACTTGTCATTGAGCGGGCACTCTGACATATAGCTTGACCGTCAAATGGCGTGGCTTTAGCAACGTATCTCAAATTTTAATTCCCGTATAATATTCCAAGACGGCAGCAGTGCACAAATAATGCCACAATTCTATGAACAGAGCCGTAAAACTTCTCGCAAGGGCTCCGGGTAGAGAGTGCTGTTGGCAGAATTGGCAACACTAAATGTGCCCTCACAGCAAAGCCGGTAGCTTTGATGAGTGCACTTTAGATTTGCTTATCTCCCACTGTCACCGTGCTCATTACTGTCACAAACCAAATGAGAGCTCTTCTTAGCTCATGCATGAAAAATCCAGCGGATCACGATTCTCCCATTTGCTGCTAAAGACGGGCTGGGCTTACCACCATGGTGCCAGAGAAAAGGCGTTGGATCGCTTCTCGGCTCCCCTCATTAACAGTCTTGAGCAGCACTACTTACCGTTTTCCGTCTTTGCCCTTTCATCTTCCTGTTGAGACCAGAGTGAGAGGATGTGCCCGTTAAAAACAGGAGCCATCCTATATCTCCTCATGATGTGGGAGAAGCATCATCTCCGGGCGGCAGGAATCCGCCCACTTTAGTTTCAACAGAGAACGCTCGAAGAACGTCATTTCTGCTCGCCATTCTCAGAGACGAAGGAGTCCCCAGGCCAGCTAGCAGCTCCTGCAAGATTTCTGCGCGCAATAAGAACGAGCTAGCCCACTTCAACAGCCACGGCTTGATGCCTCAAAGAGTGCCGTTCCGTCGGACTTTATACCCCACGGCGCCGTCTAGCGCACTTCACTTGCGTCCCGACCGTCATCACCGCCTCAGTCACTGCGCTAATAGAAAGTGCAGGTGGCCCTCTGTTGTGCCCCTTGTCCCAGTCTGCGACGTGAAGTGCCGCTTCTCGTCAGTGCTAGAAGGGAGCCAGCGCTGTGAATTCCGTTGTCCGGTTTCTTCTGAAGACTGCCGTGTACTCCAGTCCTCATTTAGTTTTTTCGTCCTTTGTTGCTTTTCTTGGTATCTATCTCCCACATTCTCTTTCTTTCTTTCTTTGCGACTGACGCTAACGGCGAAAGTGTTCCACACAGGTGCGAGCAAGCATGCTTTCCCTGTTCTTCCAGGGTAACGCAGGACGAAGAGCCCTTCGGCGAGACATTCCTTCCCATCCTTTTCCATCGTGCCCAGTTCTTATAGTATGGAATGTAGCTTCAGGCGATCCTCAGCACTGCTTTGCAATCGAAAGCGGTCACTGCCGCACCAATCGCGTCTGGAAGTATGCAAGCTGGAATTCCTAAGCAGCACGCGCACTGGCCCTGAGAAGCTGGTAAGATCAATTCGCGCTTTTTACTCAAGGGGTACGAACAGATTCATTCATTCATTCATTCATTCATTCATTCATTCATTCATTCATTCATTCATTCATTCATTCATTCATTCATTCATTCATTCATTCATTCATTCATTCATTCATTCATAAGCTAAAAGGTGTTGTAATTTCTGTTGAATGTGGTTCATTCATTGACTTTTGCTCACATAGATCCGAAAGATAACACTTCGAAATGACACCCCTCATATTACTAGCAGAAATATTTACCACGAGGAGGCAATGTACACATACATATATATGAATACACCGAACCTCCCGTGCTGTTCACCACTGCCAGTCATATAGGGGCTGTCATGGCATGTCTGCAGAAAGAAATTTGGTTCCTCGTGTGTCTATGCAAATATGCGCTAGAATATGCTGGGAGCATTCAAAGTACGTGATAACATAGAGGTGAAAGCTACTGAAAGGATAAAACTCAGACCGGACTACTAGAGAGGAACCGCCGGCTGTCCTGTCTACGTCTTCGGTTTGTAGTTCTTTTCCTTGGGCCGACTTTCATCTTGTAGACATGGCAACTCGCGCAACAGGCAATGTTACATACAAAAAATCTGCATCACGAGCGGCACCTATAGCATCAGCTTCTCCGAATTGTAGAGGTAATTGCTTCAAACCATACAAGGTGCCCTGCGATGCAACCAGAACATACGAGCCGGCAGCGGCATGAGCAAACTCAATATCGCTTCTTGATTTCCTCCCTTAGCAGCGCTCAACACTGTTAATAAAGGAAGGCAAACCCACGAACTTTGCTTGAAATTAGCTATTTCACTTTGAAATTAAACCTTAACAGTCTCCAGTTTAAAGGTTCTTGAAAGCGAAAGGTTCGCGGTACAGTAAACAGGCAAGTGCCTGATGGCATAGGTAGAGTTACTTACCAGTAAGCAATTAAAAAACTTTGATGTCACCGAAGCGTGAAACTCCACTCCCCACGTGGCTCAAAACAAAACAGGGCGGCATGAACTTGCGTCAAGCTCTCCTGAAAAATACTGGGCCATGTTTCACAGAGCATGCGAAATTGTTTAACCCACCCGTGTGAATGCACTGTGCCCTAAGAGAGTTAGGTAGTTACTGCTTTTTGTTCACTATATTGCTACGCTAAAACAACCCATTCGCATGCAACAAGCTGTTTCGTGCGCTCAAGAAACTGCGCAATGCATTACGTGTCCACTTACGAGTGGTTTTTGTTGAATAAATGTAAAGCGTGTGCGCTAACTCGTCGCAAGGCTACTTAGGACGGTTTATTTGTGAAAGTCGTTAAATGAACAGACTCATGTTTGCGAAATCGGCACCCTTATTATACTGCCCTATAATTTGGCGCATAATTTTTACTTGGGGTGTAAATTTGCTCTCACCAGTGCTCGCACAAGAAAGAAAGAAAGAAAGAAAGGAAGGAAGGAAGGAAGGAAGGAAGGAAGGAAGGAAGGAAGGAAGGAAGGAAGGAAAGAAAGAAAGAAAGAAAGAAAGAAAGAAAGAATGGAAAAGAAGAAAGAAAGAAAGAAAGAAGGAAAGAAAGAAAGAAGGAAAGGAGGAAAGAAAGAAAAAAAGGAAGGAAGGAAGGAAGGAAGGAAGAAATAAAGAAAGAAAGAAAGAAAGAGAGAAAGGAAAAAAGAAAGAAAGAAAGGAAGGAAGGAAGAAATAAAGAAAGAAGGAAAGAAAGAAAGAGAGAAAGAAAGAAGAAAAGGAAGAAAGGAAGAAAGAAAGAAGGAAAGAGAGAAAGAAGGAAAGGAGGAAAGAAAGAGAGAGAGAAAGAAAGAAAGGAAGAAAGAAAGAAGGAAAGAAAGGAAGAAGGAAAGGAGAAAGAAAGAAAGAGAGAAATAAAGAAGAAAAGGAAGAAAGGAAGAAATAAAGAAGGAAAGAAAGAAAGATAGAAAGGAGGAAAGAAAGAGAGAAAGAAAGAAAGGAAGAAAGAAAGAAGGAAGGAAAGAAAGGAAGAAAGAAAGAAAGAAAGAAGGAAAGAGAGAAAGAAATGAAAAGTGTATTTATTTTGCAAAAAGCATGAAATACGAACACACAACTTAAGGGACCCAACAAAGTAATTCGGAGTATATGGGAGTCGTCGGCTCATTGCTTATCTTTACCTCGAACGAACGAATGGGCTCCCTATTCCATGAAGTGCAGAACGGTGGAAAGCTGAAAAATGTGGTCGGTAATTATATTTTTCGAGAAGCGTGAAGAGGACGCGAGGGGGGAAGGAAAGACAGGATTGAGCGCTCCCTATCAAGGAAACAGTTTTATTAAGCGTAAGAAAAATATGCACGAGAAAGAAGGAACATGCTCAGACCTCACTACGCTGCAAATATGAAATCAAGAACATTCCAGTGAGACCGCCTAAATGAGTCTAACGCACCCCACCCTTCACTCTACTTTTTCATATATGTCTGCATTTTCGGTAATTAATAAAGTTGTCAGTGCTTGTTCCTGTCCTTCCTTTTTTTATGTCAGTCGTCTTCGTGTCGCTCGAACAATGTGGATTCCTAAACTCATGAGCAAAATAAATAACATCACTGTATGTTTCGTTTGTCTTGTCCATGACTGTTCGACTGTGGTTCTAACCCAATTTGCATAGATATCTCCACATAGAAAAATGGCAACATGGGTTGACTCGCGCTACCAATGATCTTCTCACTTTCCGCGCACCGATCACGCAAGAAAAGAGCGTGGGGGAAAGAACACTTCCATGAGGCACACCTCGTGATAGAACCCTTTCGGTGCTTAACGTACTCCCTAACCGTACACGAACCGCGCGATCACTTATAAACTTGTAAATGAATCTTAACATACGGCCCTGTATGCCCATGCCTTGCAAACTGTTTAGAATTGAGCTCTGAAGCACGCTGTCGTAAGCTTTCGCAACATCAAGAAAAAGGGCTAAGGTGGAAAGGCCGAAAGCTCTCTGGTGTTCAATGTGACTGATCAAGTCTAAGACGCTATCCCTACCCGCTGGCCTACCCGATTCGTTTAAAAAAAGTTGCAGGCAAGTGCGTATGTCACTTTATGCTGACGACATCTGTATTAGGATTACTGGCTGCCAACACAAGCGATTAGCCCTGATAGCTCGACAGGCTCGACTTTCAGCACAGGCTTACCTTCAAGGTGTGGGGTTGTCTCTGTCAGTGGACAAATCCGGCTTTCTTCTGTTTCCAGGTGTAGGAAGACGTCACGCGCTTTGAAGATAGACCTCGGTCACTCTTGCATTCGTCAATTCAACCACGCGCGCTTCCTGGGCGTCATTATTGACTCCCGTCTACAGTGGCGAAAAGCTGTAGACGCGATTGTTTCATCTATAACTTCTCGTCTTAATGTGATCCGTAGAATTGCACGTGAGAAATGGGGAAACCATCCTTCTTCAATGGTCAAACTTCATGAAGCGCTGGTGGTCAGCCGGATAATGTATCAATTGCCTTTAATTTCCCCTCGGCATCACAACTTGAGCGTCTCGAAGTTGTCCACAGAAAGGGCCTAAGAAGAGCCATTGGAGTTCCCCAGGCGGCTGCGAATAAGGCAGTACTTCATGAGTCCCTATCGAAACCTCTTAGCCTTATCGCTTCTCAGAGACTATTAATGCATCTTGACCGCTTAAGAGAGACGGTAGCTGGGCGATCCCTTCTCCAGCGGCTCTACAAAAGATATGAGTCGAAGGCTTACTTGGCACTCAATACTCTTAGTTCTTTAGACATTAATGTCCGGAGGCAAAGGAAACGGTTGAAACCCCCTGGTCTTTTCCGACCCTCGACTGTAAGGTCACAATTCCCCACGTGAGCGCAAAGCGCAGCTCTCCTTTGGCAGCAACGCGCTCGCTTGTACTGGAATACTTGGAAACAGAGTATGCCTGCCATCTTCAAATTTTCACGGATGGTTCTGTGGACAAGGTCAAACAAGCTAGCGCAGCGGCTTTTACATTCCTTCTTTGGACTGTAAGTGGTCCGTACGCTGTACTGCTGTCGTATCCTCCACAATGGCTGAAAGTGTTGCTATTGAGGCGGCTTTAGGGAAGTTAGGGTCTTGTCCGGCTCAACCTGTTGTCATCCTAACTGATTCAAAATCTGCCCTTCAGAGGTTAGAGCGCGGATTCCCTACTGACGCCTTGTCTCTAAGCTCTCTGCGCTTGGTGCAGAATCTGCACAGCAGAGGCTTTACTCTACATTTCCAGTGGGTGCCCTCTCACATAGGAGTCAACGGTAATGAAGTGGCGGACAGTCTCGCCCATAAAGCTCTCTCAAGGATTCCATCAAAAAAAGTACCTCAAGATGAAAAAAGTCTCTGCAGGAAAACGGTGCTCGATCACTTCAGTACCCTGTGGAGTGCGTCCCACAAGCCATGTGTGACCAAGGGACTGAGAAGAGCTCAGGCGACACTTCTACATCGAATTCGCGCGGCCTCTGCTCGCACTCCTGCATGGATGCATAAGACTGGCATAGCATCGTCTCCGCTCTGCTCTTTATGTGGTGTGTGCGGGGATATCCAACATTATATTATGTACTTCCCAGAGTACAACGCGGAAAGGCAGGTGATGTTCGCTTCCTTCCAGAAGACAGGAACTCGTCACAGCACAGTGCAGGACATTGTCTACCCGAGTGGAAACCAGACATGCAGAAGGGAGGCTGCACGCTTTCTTTTAACATTTCTGCAGACCACGGATCTTGTTTTTAAATGGTGACAGCAGGAACGGACTATGGCCTACTCTGATTGAAAATGCGTAGATGGTGTCTTCCGGAGTGGACTACTTTATACTGTGAGTAAATGTGTGTATGGAGTGTGGAACTACAATGGCCTATGTTCTACTGTGACTGAATATGTGCATAGATGGTGACTTCTGAAGTGGACTGTGATGTGAACTGTGTGGATTGATTGTGTGCACAGGTGGTAACTGCGGGAGAAAGTGTGTGCTATTATAAAAGACTGCGCGCTTAGCGGGGTAGATGCGGCATTGTTAATATCGAAGGGACGCTGCGGTGGAGCAATTGCCGGCAGAGAAAGCAAGTCTAACGCCACCTGTAGCATTCAACACCTCAACTCAACTCAACTCACGCAAGAAAATGCAACGTGTAAGAAAAAATGATGTCACGTCAGTGCCAATGCTGGGACCTCATTCTTTTTCACTCCCCTCAAATGGCATTGAGTGCCTTGACAAAAATATAATAGCCTGCTCCGGGCCAGAAGGATGCAAACTCTCCCAAGCGTTTTTCAGTGGATTTTGCCTGGAATGTTAATCAAAAGGAAAGGATTCAACAGGAAGGAGGACCAGGCAAGTCAATTAACCAGAAACTAATAATCAGAAAAAGGGTAAAAGTAGCTCCGTCTCTCGAGAGTCTTCAAAATTTTGAAAGCACACTTCTTCCTTGCTGCTTTTTTTCCGTGGGAAAGGAGGAACCGTTGCGCGCCCGCGAGCATTATCTCTTATGTAGATAAACGCTCAGGACGTCGGCCGAGCTGGTTTGCAAATGGCGATTGGTTACCCCTGTTTTAGGGGACGGCTGAATTCATCAGCTGTCTGATAGCTTCAAGAAAGTGCCTACGAGAAAGGCATTAATGGTGGGACGCTTGCTCGCTACCCATGCGTACATGATTTTTCGTTCAATTTGACGGCGCTGTTTTCTTGTGACGTACCATAACCTACGCCTTTGGGAAGTGATACCTGCAGCAACTGTTTTGCGATGCATCTATCAAGCGGTTTGTTCTGCATGCACACGTTTTCTCTGGCAACAAGAAAGGCCTGTTGCTCGATCAGATGAGACTTGGCCCTATCAGCGTTATAAAGATTAAACTTCTCCCCGTCGGAGGCCAGTCCAGTCATTACTCTCATTTTGTCCAACACTGTCCTCTTGTTCATCTTTCCTGGTGTTTTTTTTCTGTTCACCATGGTCTTCATTTCTTTCTTTTATCTGCACGAATATTCTAGGTCTTGAGGGCTGCTTGTTGCATGTGCGCCTGGTAATGCGGTCTCCTCTACAAAAGAAGTCTTCCATATTGTCGGCTGCATTGATTATGCTACACATTTCACGCAGCCGAAGTTCCACAAGTAACGCCAATTCCACCGCCTGCAGCCTTCGGTTGCCATAAGGTTCACCTACGTGAGGGCTATGTGAGAGGCTCTATATCCTCGTCATACACTGTATACGTAAGAATGAACCTTTTTCTATAACGGAATTTAAAAAAAAATCCACTCCTTGTGTGGCGTAAGCGCAGTTGGAAGTTAGATTGTACCCGCTGTGCTCATACATAGCCGACTTTTCAAGAACATTGTGAAAAAAGTGGTTTTCTGTGCAGCCTTCCAAGTCGGATGATTTATCCAAATTAGCTTTCTGCTTCAAGCGGCCGAATATAACCCATGTTTCTTGTATTTTGTCATGCCAGTGTTTGTAATATTGCTTTATATATGCATTCTGTCGTGTGCGTATCTTTATAAATATGCGCCATAAGATATGTTGCTGCATGTTTCTGTAGCCACAGATGCCCGTAGCAGAGAGCATGGAGAAAACTGGAGAAAAGAAAAACGCTTGGCCACACCACTGGAAACATTTCTCTGTACATTCATGAAAACACTCGGGCTTCAGAAATTTATTTCGATTCACACTGACGGGTAAAATTTTCGTTCGGGCTAGAAGAAAATATAGCACTACCTGTCCAATCAGAGCACGACACTCTACAACTCAAAGAACGGAGGCCTCGTGGTGCACTCCTACGCACTCTCAGCCAGCAGTTTTGCTTCGCGCATGCGCAGATCATGTATACAAAGACGCCTCACGTGCTCTGGCTTAGTCCGCCGCATGCGAAGCAAGAAAATAAGGGTCGCGCACTTCAGAGAAGCTAAGACAAGCAATCGTAAAGTGCCGCTGCAACGCCCAAATCCGATGAGGCACTTGCTACAATCTCGCTTTGTTTAGGATGATACCAATCAAAGGAAGTCCCTTTCTTCGTGCGGTGAAATTAGCGCACGGCTTGTGTTTGGAAGCCCCTCATCCCCCCCGTGCAGGGTAGCAAACCGGTTATTCTTCCGGTTGTTGATAATGATGATGTCCTCAGGCAGAATGGCACATACTCACGGCGGGTAGCTTCCCTGCCTCTCCTCCCCCCTCCCCTCCTCCTCCTCCTCCTCCTCCTCCTCCTCCTCCTCCTCCTCCTCACGTCCGTGACTACATAACGCCTCTATGTACGCGAACGTAGGTTCCAGTTCAAAAATGCTTTCTTTATTCGTCATGGTATTGGAGGGAATTAGGTGAGAGGCAGCTTTCGTGTTACGATGCAAGAGTCAGTCTCCACGTACACTACCAAGGCCAGAAAAGTTCGCATACATGGAATCGCTATGAAGACGTTAATAGCAGCATGTTAGTGTACGCCGCCGTGGCAAGCGGGTACCATAGAAAGGCCGAAGCAAACCTAAAAGGAAGAGTCTGCTGGGCAACAAGCAAAAACTTCGCAGTTTAGGACACCAAACTCAAAACACGCTAACAAATACGCTGAACTCGCTTTGTGTGCAGATCTGCGTTAACCGCATCAAAATGAAAAGATGGAGAGAGGAAAAAGGAAAGAGACACGGCAGGTCTCTAAGCCAACAATGACAGCTTCAGCATTATCTTTGAGTGGTGAAAAAAACACGAAAGCTTGTGAGAGGACGAGGCGAATGGTTCGCCCTATCCGAAACTGATGGAGTTGAGTTGATTTGCCACACACCCTCACAAAGAGGGCCCCGGAATCGGGGTTACGTGCTCTCAATGCTTGAGCAGTCTTGGACAACGGGTCGGCTAGAAATGAAAAACCGGAAAAGAAACGAATGCCAAGTTGTGGTCAGAACCCACATGACAGAAGCGTTGTAGCTGCGGCGGATGGCCAGCGCTGAAACATGTTTGGCGGACAGGGGGTGCAGGGTGCCTTCATTTCAATTGGCCCATCACGTATCCAATCAAGGCGTACGGTGGTGGGCGGCTGGCGCCAGCCTGAACCACTTAATAGCGCTGCCTGACTGGCGTTCGCTCGGGCAATTCGTTAGTTGCTTCGCCAATGCGCTGGCCTGTTAGGCAGCGTAGCTCTCGACCAGCGTACTTGTAAAAGTACAGGGGAGCAGACACAGCATGGCTGTTGCTTTTCTAATGCCATGTTGGTGTGCGCATGAGCAACGCAATTTCCTTCATGACACGCTCAATTACTTGGCGTTGGAGCAAGCGATGCAGTACACCTGGTGTGAAGTTTCATTTCCTGCTCTGAGAGCTTTCCCTCTTTCTCTCTGAAACACTGCAGTGATGGACATAAAAATAAAATTGTGTAGAATACAGCTTCGTCCCTGAAACGACAGCAAAGATGGTGTTTTGATAGCATTGAAATCTGTGTGGATTTAATCCTCATTGCCTGACACGTTAGAGTTTATTCTGATCGAAGTAATTTTTCTGACGAGAATAAAAAGAAGAGAACGTAGCGTACGTTCCCGAATGTTTTAAACTGCATCGCTAAGAGGACACCGGAATTACCGATTCCTTACGATACGTGAATTTTTTTTTTATGTCCCGTCTTTTATTGCAACGCACGCAGACCGAACAATATTTTAATAATGCACCGGAGTTACACCTGAGCAAACAGCTTTTACTGGGGGCATATGCGAGATAGTTCGAAGTTGAGGAAATAAGATAAAAAATGTCAGTAAGAAAACTAAAAAAAAATAATTCCCCACATGACCGGAAAGGGAAGCAAATAATAAAGCATTGGAACCGTTACCATAGATATCCCATCCGCGGCGGTTTAATGGCGACGCTCTTTAACGTTCATCGTTTGGTAGCTTTAACGGCTCCGGCAATTGGAGCTGCTAAAGCTGGTTTCCAAACCAGTTAAGAAATCAAAATCGCCCCCTTTTAAAAGGCGCCGCCACCGTAGCGCCAACGTAGTTTCTGAGCGCTCCCGCAACTGTGTTACTTCTTTTTTTCTCTATTTGAGGGAAGCGCTCCGCGCAGAAGCTATAAATACAGGGTCGTTGGTCGGCGCGTTAGCGACCCGAATTGATTCCGGAAACGGCTGCGGCAGGATCATTTCAACTGGCGAAGAACTTATCTCCGCTTGCTGGCACTCCGTTGTTTTTTTTTCGGCCCCCAAATCTACCACAATACATCTCGACCGGCCCCCTATTTGCGTGCCCAGATAGATGATTTGACAAGTACAGAGAGACAAATGCCAGTTACACGCAGCGCAGAGGTCGCAACCACTGCGCGCATTGTGTCTGCCTCCCCTTTGCGATCGCAGCACCGCCATTATGTCTCTTCCGTCGTCGTCTTAGCTCCTCGCTCGGCTTGGCTACTGGGCAGCGCAAGGTAGCCGTAATGTTTGAAAGGGAAGGGGTGAGGGGGCGGGGCGGCAGCGACCGTAATCTCGACGGCCGAAGCTCGCGCTCTCGCTCGTTTATTGCTGCTCCGCCCAACACTTCGCAAGCGTTAGCGTTCACTTTGTTGACCCTGTCTGGCTTTTGTGTCCACCCCTTTTTTTCCGGCGTTCACGTTCAGGTCGATACGCAGCGAGGCAGGTCGCCGCCGCTGTACGCACGAATGCCCGCACGTGGCTTCCTTTTGCGTACGTGCCACGCCATGTATATTGTAGTGCCGTGGGGCAGGCATGAAAGGCGGATGGGGGTGCCTGGCAAAGTCGCAGACAGGAAGTGTTTTCAAACGGCCGATGCTTCGAGTGGCTTTTACGAGCGGCTTTGCTCTCTATTCTCCCGGGTTTTACGGTTTCGACGCAGTAAATCGCGGGTGATATGAACGGTGAGCGGACGCGTGTCGTTCGTTGTTAGATGCAAACAGATTTCTTTGGGCCCCTATCCTGGAGAACATCGAATTCTATTCATGCTGGGACATTTAAGTGACATCTGGAGTCCTGCTCCTGAGTGTATCTGTCTTTATTTAACCGCATCTTCTACTTTTTTTTCGACCAGCGCGAACTTTACAGCCACCTCGAGATGAGAAAATTCACTGCCCGAACAGGGCTTCAGCTTTCCACATCCTTGAGCAGCGGCTGTTCAGGTATTCTGATTTGGGAAGATAGTGTTTGGTGTTTGTACCTACTCTTTGCACATGGTGTCTGTACCTCCTCTTAGTCAAAGGCACGGTTCAAGATTCGCATACTTGTCTTCTTTGTTATTGCTACTCAACATTGTTCCGCCTTGTCCACTATTTCTATGCCGATCACTTTGCTTGACATGGTCCGCAACACTGCTATATGCTTTCCAGGAATTCACTCCGTTCAGACAACGGCGCATGTTGATGCATGTAACATTCTATCTCGATTCTCAGTAAATTTGTTCCTCTAAGTATGCCTCCTTTTAGTCAGTCATAAGCATAAAGGTGTGGGCAAAATCCTGTTATGAAGACAGGGTTTCGGCACTCGCGCTGTACAATACTGACGTGGGCTAGAAACACGTGGCAACTGACAAAATCACCAGGTAATCATCATTTTCGTGCCTTTGTCACTTCCTCCAATTAAACCATCATGTGAATTTCCGTCATGTAAACCAATATACGGATTACCAAGGGAGAGCTGTCGTCGCTTTACGCTCGGTGCCCGTTTCACAAAGGCATCATTTTCTCCACATCGCAGGCAAGGCGTTTAAACACTGCCATCGTAGATGTGGCACAATATTGAGATATAGCAACAGGACGTGCGAGTTTTGAATTTGGGTTTTTTTCTAGAAATTACACTGCCTAAAATTCTCGTGCTGTCGCATCTGAAAGGAGGAATTTTCCTGCTTTCATCAGCACATCTCAGAATGCCAGTATTTTTAACTCAAGCACAGTATTTCTGCTCGCAAAGTGATGCCTGGTGCAACTGTACTACTCGTGCTCACGATTAAAGAAATGCACAAAAAATACCAGTGTTGTACTCGCTAACTCTGTCCTGTACTAGTAAGTATTTCTTTGATATTTCATTGAGTTTTATGAGAGGATTATGAAGTGTTTTGTCTAATGTAGGTTTATTAGGTTTAAAATGGCAGACTGACTTGCTTTCACGCTTTTATGGCCAACCATTATCGGAAGCAGTGAGGCTTTTGAGTGTCAGGGGCTGTTCCGTGCTTTGAACGCGTTATCGCGTTCCAGCGTGCCATACAGTATAACTTTCGCAGTGTCAGTTTACCTCAGTTTTGGTTTGGTTTGGTTTATGAAAGTTTAACGTCTCAAAGCGACTCAGGCTTTGAGGGACGCCGTAGTGAAGAGCTCTGGAAATTTCGCCCATCGGAGGTTCATTAACGTGCACTGGCATCACAGAGCACATGGGCCTCTAGAATTTTGCCTCCATCGAAATTGGACCACCGCGACCGGGATTGAACCCGCGTCTTTCGGGTCAGCAGCCGAGCGCCGTAACCACTGAGCCGCCGCGGCGGCCTCAGTTTCGATTCATGTGCATGAGCCAATAGGCGGATTTGAACCTCTTGTAGTGTTCACTGTCGACGTCGGTTTATTTGTGTACAGAATCAGGCACTCAAGTAAGGAGACCTTTTAGCTCGTCAATATGATGTGTAATATTTGCAAATATGCACAATTTTGCTACATCCATATTATCCCCGATTGTTAATATCTATTGTATCATTAATATTGACAGCCTGACGACTAACCGCCTCATCCAACGACATCGAACTAAAGCACGTTTTACCTTTGCCAGTAAAGGCATATTTGTCTGCCTTTTGGTGAGCGTTCCTAATTAGTTCGCCATTCATGAGAGAAGTTGAAATTTTGATAAATTCCTTGTGCCATTACCTTTCTAAGGCGCCATGAAGAGAAATTTGGGTTACTAATAAGGTTGTCCGAGTGTGCTTCCTAAGGTCTCTTACAGCAGTTGAATTTTCTAACCTTAAGTTACTCATTGTCTCTTGACTGCAAATAAGCCTTAGGTAGAAACATAAACGCTAACCAGATAATAGCCAGTTTGCAATTCATTCTTTTATTCTGCCGAAGCAAGCGGGATAAGCGCCGCAGACGCCTTTCGACGTCCGGCCAAATGGTTCATTAAACACTTCCAGGCATCCGCCCCTGGATTCCTTTCACGCTAGATGCTCCCGTTGTTCGGTCACGGCTACTCCCCTGTCGCAGCCGCAATTGAACAGAAGTCATGAATCGACCAGTGAAAGGAATGGCAGGAGGGCAGAAGACCACTTCGACCGGCTTGAGCTCGGTGCAAAAATTACATGGCCGTTGGATTCCGGGAGCCAAAGGTCGTTGGCGCTTCGCAACCCTTCCGCAGTCAAGCTTTCCCTCTGCTCTGGCCCCGCGCCTTTTGTTTTCTTCCCACCGATGGCCCTAATTCCTCACAAAATGGCTTGCTCATTAAAGGCAGTGTTGAGCAAGTACTCATGTAGCCCTGCGCTCTGTTTGAGCCTGCACGCCCCCAATCAACCAGCAGTCCATTTTTTTTTTGGCCGGCGTGGAACCTGCAGTGTAGAATTAGCGAGTGCAGTTCGTGCCGGCGGTCCCGCAGAAGCCGCCACTGCCGACATCTCTCCTCTCACTGAGAGTAACTCTGGCACGCACATATCGCCGTGTTTCAAAAATACAGCTACTTTAAAATAACTGTTCATAATTGCATATTCTTCGTTGCAATGCGCTCGACTTTTGTTAACCAAGGGACGACCTCATAGCTGCATTGTGCAAGCAGAAAATGTGCACTCCTAAGAGTGCTATCCCTATATGTGACCCCCACGAATCCGTGTTGTTCCATATCATCCGGGTGAGTTTCAACATGTATAGTTAAGGTGACCTCACATCGAAGCCCATGTACTAAACCGGTGGCTGTGTCAGAGGCTTTGCGCAGTCTCACAAAGCTGGGCGTCCACAAATGTGCACTGGTGCGCCTGTGCACAGGATAAGCACATGTGTGGAGCGCGGCTGATTGATATTTGCACACGTCCGCACCTGTGGAACTGAGGTCATGGACGAAAGAATGAAAAAAAGTGACCGTACACAGGAGTCCGAACAGAGGGGCCGGACACGAGATCAGAAAGTAGCCGCTGTTTGCTGTTCATCGCTTAAACATCCGCTGAGGTTATGTTCACGTTTTGATGGTGGCGCGTTCTTGTTGTTAATCCTCCTCGTTTCATTCTCTTTCCTTCCCCACTCCACTCTCGCCACTCTTTTTACGTCGTTATTTTGTTTATCCAAATTCGAACTTTGCAGCTGAATTATTTAACCTGACTGGATATTTATTCCTCAACGCTGCACTAGCGCTGTGGTGGACCACCACTCACCTTCCCTCTCCTGCATTTAGACATTATCCACGCACTGTATCTTTGTAGAATTAATTATAAAATAAAGCAACAATGGCCTGAAAAGAAATTAAACAAAAAAAAAGTTGGAGAGAAGGCTTATTTTTCCAGGAATTTTTTGTTTGTGGAGACCCACGAATCGTTTCGAGAAGAGACCGCCGGCAGATTTACGAATCACTCTTAGCAGCAGTGTTTGGCGGGTAGGGGGGGGGGGGGAATGGGGGAGGCGATATTTGCTCAATGTGTTTAACCCTTCGTCGAAAACAAGTTCATGGTTTCTCACGGTTCTTTTTTTTTACAGAAAATTTCTCGCTGACGAGACTTCAGTGAGTTCAAAAAATTCTTCCAAGCTTAACGCTTTCAAACAGTAATTATGTTGTTCTGTCGAGAAATATGAAAAAAAGTTGTGCCAATATATTTGGAAAACCCCAGGTCACAAAGAAGACAAAACATGGCTCAAAAATTGTAAATTCACGCACCGCGCACACTTTCACACTCAATAGATCGCAGCCATATTCTTCAAAGAAACATATCTATGCTCAAATTATTATTTTCTTTATAACGCGACGCTGTTCCCGCTACGTAAAATTAGCTACATTATTCTATACTAAAAAATTCCGCAGCGGTAGAGACGGCAGGAGTTACAGCAGCCGACAGCATTTATGAGCCGCTTGAGATAAAACTGGATGAGTTTTTCCTGTCTGGATCTGCACCAAACCCTGGCCAATCTCCCATCGTGGGTGTGTGCATCGTTTTTGAGGCAACAACAACAACTTCCCAGATGCGCCGTAGAAATTCGTGACGCCCACTGTTCTGTTTTCTGTACACGAAATATTGGTTTTTTTGGTGTCCAGCACCAATTTAACTGTAGCCGGCATCACTGAAGTCGTGAAAGCCATGCCAAGTGCTTCGAAAAAAACTGCAAAATTTGTGTGCACAAGAGCACACGTCGTTAAAAAATAGATAATCGGCGCACAATTTCTATTCGTCCTCACACGGCGGCAGTGAGCTGGAGCCAAAGCTTCGTGTTCGTCAAAAGTTTTCAACTTGGAAGATGCGGCGCTGCAAGTGTAGTGAAACGAGTGGTTATCCGAGCCGAAGTTTCGCCGCCATGATGCAAGCTGTCACCGCAGAAGCTTGCCCGATATCTCGACGGCAACGCTGCAGTGAAGTGGGGACGAGAGAAGAAGAGGAATAGAAGGAGCATATGCAAAAAGCTTTGCTTCCCACCTCCCCTCTCATACTCCCGCCTCTCGCCTCCACTTGGTCTAGTTTATTTCAGCACGTTGCACGGTGGCCTTTGCGGCGGCCGAAAGAACGCCGGCCAAATCCCCTAAGCCTCGCGGTGGCACAGCTATGGCGCATCGCATCGCCGGTATTGTCGTGGCAGCACTGGCGATGCTCGGAGATATTGGAGATTAGACCCCTTCCTCCGTAACCTTGCTGCCTAGCACGTATGTTTGGGCGCACCGCGGTGAAGCCTCCCTGATTTCGTGTTTGGGGGATGTCGTTTAGATGCACGTGACTTTCATGAAACTGCCTGTTTACTGAGACGCATCACCCGACGGTCCAGCGTTCGTGAAACGGGTTGGGCGGTAATATTTTCGTTTCTTTTCTCAAACGCCCTCGCTAATGAATGTCTTAAAGACAAGGTGCCTTTCTTTTTTGTAGTCATTCATCAAGAGTAGAAGAAAGTTTCAGGAGACCTCCAGAAACTATGGGCTAGTCCTCGGGCATAGCTTCACTGGCGTGGATTTTCAGGAAAAAGTTGATTCCTTCGCCTCACGTAAAAAAATTCTATCCGAAATTTGGCGGTCGAATGACATTGTACGCGAATTCAGGGTTGTATTTCTTGCGTGGTTGGGATAGCAGTTACATTGCACTGTCGTCTATTCGCGACTTTGCAACTGTTAAGTCATTTGGGGAACCCACACGACAAATGACGAGACAAGCTTGCTTTTAGTCTGACAAATGAAAAAAAATCTGCGCCTTATTGAAAGTGATCCGAAGAAAAGCAACATTGAACATCTTTTTAAAACATACTATATACCAACAATTGATGACGTAATAAGAAAAAATGGTTGTCGTGTTTGTTTATTACGAAGTAGAATCCGATTGGAACGCCCTTTCATAAAAACAGCTTGGGAATGAACACTATTGTGAACTCACCACACAAAATATCGAAACTAAAAAAATTCACACTTGTTATGCTACACAGAATAAATATAATCAAATAGCAGACCCTCTTTCATAACCATTTACAATCATGTCTCTTATACCAGACAATAAATAAAGGCTAGTGTTCAAAAATCGTAATGATAAGTCTTTTTTCCCTTGGCGAACGACAGTTTCCTGTCCAAACCGCTTCCAGTAATCTGATATTTTCAACTTTATGTAATTATTTTAGTTACGTAGAACCTCGCTATTGTGATGACCCCCATAATGCGCAGGTCCACACGGGACGGAGAGGCAAAGAGACACCGTATGGCTCAGTTTAAACAAACAGGTATATTCAATAATTACACATGATTAAGATTATACATCAGAGGCTGGGGCGTCCGAGCTTACGTGCCGACGACTTCATGGGGGCGATGGAGTGGCTCCGGAGTTGGGCTCGAGCGGTTGCTGGCAGAAGCTGCACGCCGACGGGCTTCGGCGCTGAAGGCCCTCTTGGCGAACGATGTCGTCCTGAGCGTGCTTGCAGTAGAATTTCGATAGTCGTCCGTTTCTTCGAGGATGGTTCACAAACCCTTCCTCTAGTGTCGTTCGGCTTGGAAGATGAACAGGAGGCGAGCTTGTAGATGATGACAGCAGAACATAATTTTACAACAGAACAAACTTTGCACTACTTTACTCATCGACCGGGCAGGTTAGTGCCTAAGTAGCATCACATTACATGCTAAGCATGGAGCCCCAGCTCAGACTGCACTGCATCCGTTTACATGCGCTTTTAAGCACTTGATTAACAAAGGACTAAGGGCGGTCATTTCCAGTGGCCCGCCCAAAGCATCAATTCTCCAATCCAAAATAACATGCGAGATGGGGACCACCCCTTGGGCTGGGCTTAGCCTCGACCCCAGAGTCTGTCAACAATACAAACTAAATAAACAACAAAAACGCCACCACTCTCTCTCAAGTGAGAGTATACACAGGCTCTCTCTTCGGAGCTAATTCACTAGCGCCTGTCTTTCCACATTCTTGGCGAGTACTGCCTGTCCGCCATGACAGGTGTCCGTCGCGGCCCTTCTGGGAAGCTGTGGGTGCCTTCCCGGCGATAGCCCACGACAAAGGGGGGGGGGGGGGGGGGGGAGGGAAAGAATGTCGTCTTCGCGGTTTCGCATAGCGTCGGCTGTGGTACGGCGCGCTCTGGCCCGCTGACAGCTCCTTTGTCCTGGAATGTAACCGGAAATTGGGGAGGATAAAGCCTGTTTCCCCGGGGCGGCGGCGGGACCGGTTTTTCTGGTCGTCACTCAAAGAGCATGGCTGGGTAATTGATGATGCCGCTGTCACGGGTCTCCGTCTACGCCGCGCCGTCGAACGTGGATCCTCGTAGCACACACGGAATGTCACACTCGCTCACCCTCCAGAAGAATGTTCTCCGAACATTTGAGTCCACGCAGCTCCCCTTGTCTTTCTGAATCGCCTCGCACAGTGCGTCCGACAAAACACTTTTCGCTGCACTCAACACCACTGCACAACACCATATGCCTCCGCTGTCAATACTGGCGTCTCCAGGGGCAGCACTGATCTTCTTTTACAGATAAACATGAAACTCAGCACCCAAGCCTCTCCTTTCTAGTCCAAACTGGACGAAATAAATTTACCACAGTTACAAAGGAGCTCCCACTTCTAGCACGATCACGGCACAGACAAAAATATAGATAACGAAAGGAAGTAGGGCAGGTTCTGCATGCGCTCCGCATGCTCTCCTGTGCAGGTGTTACTTAATGACAGAAAGGTTTAACTACCAACTCCGATAACTTAACACATAAGCACATAGCAATGTTATGAGCTGCGGCATTACACAATTCTAACCAGTTCACAACTCCGCTCTGTTTACGCCATTAGTCCGACTTAGCTTTCCGATTTCGCAGCGGATATCGGCCTTCATGAGTCATACTAAGTAAGTCTGTGCCCCTTTGTCTGCTTTGGGACTCGCGAGGGCTCGTGGCAGGAGCCTCTCCTGGCGTTATCTGCACGGCAACCTCGCGCGCTTCTTCTTCTAGCAATGCATGAAGTAAATCCGGTGGCATTCCGGCCGTCACCTCGGGCGCCTGCCGAACAAATGCAGGAGAGGGCGTTTCTTGCGAACTATCTGCGCGCTCCGCTTCACTTCTGTCCCCATCAAAATCCGCGCTTTCCCTTTCTTCATTTCGTGAATACTGAACCGGTGCCGACTTGAGGCGATTTGCGTGTATCCTTATCAAACGCCGGTTCACGTCTCGGACTCTGAAGTTTACCGGAGAAAGCTTCTCGACAACCTCGCACGGTCCTCTCCACTTCGTCTGGAACTTACGAGCTAGCCCAATCTGCCTTTGGCAGTTTTCAATGTACACGCTGTCCCCCACATCAAACGGCGCGTCTCTAGCACTGCGATCGTGCACCTCCTTCCTGCGCTTCGCCGCTTTCTTTAAGGACTCCTTTGCGATGTCCCTCGCCACTTGCAAGCGCGATTCTAGCTCAACCTTATAGTCGTCCAGTGAAGCGTATGGGACACGACGGGGGCCCTCTGGCACTTCACTAGGCTGGTCCGGGTCTCGGCCGTAGAGAAGAAAGAATGGCGATTCGCCCGTGCTCTCGTGTGCTGCGGAATTGTAGGCAAACATTGCATACGGGAGCCACAAGTCCCAGTC
This sequence comes from Amblyomma americanum, assembly GCF_052857255.1. Taxonomy (NCBI): domain Eukaryota; kingdom Metazoa; phylum Arthropoda; class Arachnida; order Ixodida; family Ixodidae; genus Amblyomma; species Amblyomma americanum. Next base: position 54,795,848 of record NC_135498.1, on the reverse strand, counting down.
CCGCTGGTCGCGCGAAACAAAATGCGACAGGAACCCGGCCACGGTTTGGTTCAGTCGCTCCACCACGCCGTTGCAAGCCGGATGGTACGGTGTTGTCTGCTTCTTAGCGATCTTAAGCAGCTCGCAAACTCTCCTCATTAGCTGCGACACGAAGTTCGTTCCCCGATCTGTCAAGAGTTGCCTCGGGGGTCCATGTCGGAGCACGATCTGTTCGACAAATGCTCTTGCAACCGTGTCTGCCTTCTGATCTGGGAGTGCTACCACTTCCGCGTATTTTGAAAGGTGGTCGACAAATACTAAAATGTACATGTTTCCGGAAGTGGTCGTGGGCAATGGGCCCATTATGTCCATACCTGTCCGCTCGAAGGGAGCCGAAACCTCAGGGAACGGCTGAATTGGAGCTGGTCTTCGTCCCTTGGGTGTTTTTCTTTCGAGACAGGAATGACACTTCGCACAGTAGTCTCTAACATCCTGTCGCATGCCACTCCAAAAGTACAAACGCTCCACACGCCTGCGTGTCTTCGCTACGCCAAAATGACCGGCGCATGGCGCATCGTGAAACGCGCGAAGAACCCTTTCTGTCCACGACCGAGGTATGACGACTCTCTCCCAAGCGGTTTTCTCTGGTCTCCCTTTCCTGGTTGGCCTCGTGCGCCGACACAGGGTGCCGTCTTTGTCAATGAAATAACCTAGCTGTTCGGGATGAGACGGTGCGCCCTCTAAGCTTTCGATTATTCGCTTCAGGTCAGGATCTTTGCACTGCTCTGTGCGTAATTCGGCGGGGTCGACTACGGGGACAAACTCTTCTATAGCTGCCACGGCAGCTGTGCGGCTGAGTGCATCAGCATTCAGATGTGTCTTTCCTGACTTGTGCTCAACTTCAAAGCAGTATTCCTGCAGGTGTAGATTCCATCTAGCGAGTCGCGAGCTAGGGTCCCTGACACTCATCACCCATTTCAGAGGATGGCAGTCTGTGACTAGCTTGAATTTGCGGCCGTAAAGGTAGCATCTGAAGTGCTTTACTGCCCAGACAACGGCGAGGCACTCCCTTTCCGTAGCTCCGTACTTTTGCTCTGTGGGGCTCAACTGTCGGCTAGCAAAAGCAACGGGATGTTCTTTGCCCTCGATAACCTGAGATAGCACGGCACCAACTGCGAACTTTGACGCATCTGTGGCCATAACGAAGGGCAAACTAAAATCCGGGTGGCGTAACAGCGGTGCACTCATTAGCTTCCTTTTCAGGGCCCCAAAAGCATTCTCCGCGTTTTCGTCCCAACGAAAGGCGACATTTTTGGCTGTTAAGGCGGTGAGCGGCTTAGCGAGCTTGGCGAACTCCTCTATGTGCCTTCGGTAGTAACCGATCAGGCCGAGAAACTGCCGGACCTGGCGGACGCTAGTCGGGGAAGGAAAATCCGAGACACACTTTAGTTTCTCAGGGTCCGGTCGCACGCCGTCAGCTGAAACAACGTGCCCGAGGTATTTCACCTCGTTTTTGAGGAATTGGCACTTAGAGGGCTTTAGTTTGAGACCCGCTGCTCTTAGTCGCACCAAAACCTGCTCAATATCGCGCAAATGGTTATCAAAACTGCCACTGTATATGATAATGTCATCCATATACACGAAGCACAGCCTCCCCAGAAGACCTGCCAGGATAACATCAGCGGTTCTCTGCCAGACAGCAGGGCTGTTGGCCAGACCCATCGGCATTCTTTTTCATTCATAGTGCCCTGAGGGCGTGTTGAATGCCGTTTTCTCGGCATCTGCCGGATCCATTGCTATCTGCCAGAATCCCGCCGCCATGTCCACTACCGTGAAGTACCTGGCAGAGCCCAGCTGAGAAAGCGTCTCCTGTATATTGGGGATGGGGTATGGATCGATGCGAGTTACGGCATTTAGTTTGCGGTAGTCCACTACCAATCGATACGAGCCATCTGGCTTTTCCACCAATAGTGCTGGTGCTCCCCAGGGTGACTTTGAGTGTTCGACAATGCCGCGATCAATCAGGTCCTGCACCTGCCGCTCCATCTCCTCACGTTGGGAGTAAGGAATCCTGTACGCACGCTGGTAAACGGGCGATGAAGTGCCGGTTTCTATCCTGTGCTTTATAACGCCACAGCAGCCCAAATCCAGGTTGGACGCGGCGAATACCTCCGAGTAGTCGTTCAGCAAACCAGCCAGAGCCTCCCTCTCCCTGGATTTTACGTGAGAAAGATCGAACGACACCTTTGGAGCAGCCGAAGGACTAGCATGCTCTACAGTTGCGAGTACCGTATCGGTGGGCTCACGTTGCTCTATCGCAGAGGTGAAGAAAGCCAATGTTTTGTTCTTGGGAAGGCTCAGTGGCTGCTGGCTACAGTTAACCACCCGTAGGGGCACTCTGTGGGCGTCATTAACTGTCACGAGGCACGCGGCTGCCTTCAGGCCATTGCTGAGAGAGTCGACCGGCTCAAGCACTCCCACGGCGCCGCTCTCTACATCTGAAGGCACAAACGCGTACAAAATGTGCTCCGACCAAGGAAGGACGACCGCCTCCTCGACCAGCCGGACGGCAACCCGCGAATATACCTTCTCCAATGATCCCACTGTTTGACGGGTGTCAATATCGGTAATGCGAATCTCAGCCCCTCTCCTGTTCAAAAACGGAACTTTTGAGCCGCCCGCATTAACCTCTTCCTCAGAGAATGAGACTACTACCTTCCCTTTTCTCAAAAAATCCTGCCCTAATATACCTGACACTCCGTTTGGCAGAGACACCGTGTCCGGGCATACGTAGCAGGGGTGCTCCAATGCAATTCCGCCGAGAGAGAAGTGTAACCGGTAGAGTCCACTTATGCCAAGAGGATCCCCCGTTATGCCTACAAATTTGGTTGCCATACCACCAGACGCTTCCAACACCTCGCGGTCCCCCTTCCTTCGAAGCGTGTTAAAACTGCTCTCCTTAAGCAATGTCACCTTTGACCCCGTATCTATCAACCATTCCATACAACAACCATTTAACTTGCAACGCACAACAGGGCATGCCTCGTCGGCCACACAAACTACCACCACCTCATCATCTACTGCTCCCTCCCCACGCTCCTCAGGCTGGGGAGGACTAACTAGTTTTTTTACTCGGTATCTGGAGCCCCGCTGTAGGCTTGCTTAGGGCGTGTCTCGCCTGCTTCTCTTTGTGGCTCCCCACGGCGCACGTTTTGGCAGAACCTGGCGATGTGTCCGCGACCCTGGCAAGCGAAGCATACGATTTCTTCAAAATCTCGCATACCGCGCCTGTAGCTTTGTGGCAGTCTCCGGTTTCCAGCGAATGGGCGCTGTTGAGCGCGCGCTTCAACCTGGCATTCTACCTGCTGAGTTAGCAGCTGTTCCAAGCGATCTAACCGCTCTGTCAAGAGAGCAACCTCAGGGTTGAGCACCGCTCTCTCTATGACGCGTACTCTCGCTGCGGCTGTCGTTAACGCCTCATTTTGTTCCTCATCCAATGCGGCCTCCACGGCTTGGTCGAAATTGCTCGGCTTGCGCGAGAGCACGAACCGGCGCACGGGGTCTTGCAGACCAGCCACGAACAAAGCGGTCATTTCCTCTTTAAGTATATCCTCCGCGTATTTCTTCTTAAGCTGGTCTCCTTCCTCCTCCCTGCTTAACGTATCGCGCGCTAAGCGCTGAAGCCGCGACGCAAACGTTCGCACGTCCTCCCCTACCATCTGTCCGGCGTCACGGAACCTTTGTACTCGCACGTGACGTGGTTCAGTGTCAAAATGCTCAAACGCGAGCTTCTTAAATTCCGCAAATGATTTTGTGGATTTTACTTTTTCGTCTCGCCATGCAAAATCATGAGCAGCTCCTGCCATCTTACACCTCGCCATTCCCAGCATTTGAGCATCGGACCATCCCCCCATTTTCCAAATCTCTTCTAGCATGGAAAAGAAATCGCAGATTGGAACCCCTGTCTTATCTCCCGTAAACGTCGGAATGACGCTTCCTAATGCCAGCATGCTTGCTCCGAGCGACGGCTGTGGAGTGGGAGCTCCCTCAGATACAGTCATTTTTTTTTTCAAGCCCTCCAGTGCCTCAAGCCTCTCAAATGGGGGTAAAAGTCCCACAATCAGTCCCGTGATTCCCTTTTGATTACAATTTTGAAGTCATGAATGTCACAGCATTCAGAGGACATTTGCTCACAAAACCCCACTTCTGACACCAGTGTGATGACCCCCATAATGCGCAGGTCCACACGGGACGGAGAGGCAAAGAGACACCGTATGGCTCAGTTTAAACAAACAGGTATATTCAATAATTACACATGATTAAGATTATACATCAGAGGCTGGGGCGTCCGAGCTTACGTGCCGACGACTTCATGGGGGCGATGGAGTGGCTCCGGAGTTGGGCTCGAGCGGTTGCTGGCAGAAGCTGCACGCCGACGGGCTTCGGCGCTGAAGGCCCTCTTGGCGAACGATGTCGTCCTGAGCGTGCTTGCAGTAGAATTTCGATAGTCGTCCGTTTCTTCGAGGATGGTTCACAAACCCTTCCTCTAGTGTCGTTCGGCTTGGAAGATGAACAGGAGGCGAGCTTGTAGATGATGACAGCAGAACATAATTTTACAACAGAACAAACTTTGCACTACTTTACTCATCGACCGGGCAGGTTAGTGCCTAAGTATCATCACATTACATGCTAAGCATGGAGCCCCAGCTCAGACTGCACTGCATCCGTTTACATGCGCTTTTAAGCACTTGATTAACAAAGGACTAAGGGCGGTCATTTCCAGTGGCCCGCCCAAAGCATCAATTCTCCAATCCAAAATAACATGCGAGATGGGGACCACCCCTTGGGCTGGGCTTAGCCTCGACCCCAGAGACTGTCAACAATACAAACTAAATAAACAACAAAAACGCCACCACTCTCTCTCAAGTGAGAGTATACACAGGCTTTCTCTTCGGAGCTAATTCACTAGCGCCTGTCTTTCCACATTCTTGGCGAGTACTGCCTGTCCGCCATGACAGGTGTCCGTCGCGGCCCTTCTGGGAAGCTGTGGGTGCCTTCCCGGCGATAGCCCACGACAAAGGGGGGGGGAGGGAAAGAATGTCGTCTTCGCGGTTTCGCATAGCGTCGGCTGTGGTACGGCGCGCTCTGGCCCGCTGACAGCTCCTTTGTCCTGGAATGTAACCGGAAATTGGGGAGGATAAAGCCTGTTTCCCCGGGGCGGCGGCGGGACCGGTTTTTCTGGTCGTCACTCAAAGAGCATGGCTGGGTAATTGATGATGCCGCTGTCACGGGTCTCCGTCTACGCCGCGCCGTCGAACGTGGATCCTCGTAGCACACACGGAATGTCACACTATAATAATATGGACCATCACGAACAAACGAACATTGCGAAGAAAGAGTCATTCCCTTTGGAAGCTCCCATAAAAGCCAATGCATTTGATTTCTTGCTTTTACGAAGTAAAGTTCTCCCAGAACGGAATATAACCGAACTCCAATAGACCTCACTTGTCATTTTGCACTTCGTACTTCGATTTATAACGGTGTCCAATGCTTGCGTGTCGATTCGATATGGAAAGTAGAAATCAGCACGCCCAACCTACTCTGTCGAGCACCACACAAAACATGCGGAAAACTTATCCCGACTCTAGCAGGCTCGGCGTGGAACGTCGGTTTGAACAGCTAGCTTCGCAAGTAGTTTTAAACTGCCGCTCTCTCTCGCCGAAAATGGGGCGCTCCGCCCACAGGAAATTATTTGTGCGGCCACGCTGCGCGGTTCGCAAGGCTCACCTCCACAGGGTTCCCAAAGTCACTGAAATTCCCTCGTTCTCCAACATCGCTGCACACAACGCATAGGCAATGCACTCTGGTTCTCTAGTTTTATGTACAGATTGCATCACCATTGTGTACAGCGCTCCAAGACTGCGCAACAAGCAATAAAGACAAATTCTAAAACAGCCCATGGTACTCGGGTAAATTTCTCTGGTCCACCTGGCTCTGTGCTTCTACTTCCGCTCGACCGTTGCTTTTAAAGTCTAGCAGTTTTAGAGAAGTCTCTCTTTGGTTGCAGCCAACCTTAATTTATTTCAAAACAAAGAGACGCCGACCAGTAAAACGAAAAAATTGTATTGACGTTTCGGCGCCCAGAACGGGGGCCTTGTTCACAATGGAAACACACCAAGAGGGTTCGTCTTTTTAAAAGCTATAGTAATCGCCGTAAAGATCGCGCGTAAATCGGGTTAAGATTGCCCTCGTTACGATTAAGCGTGTGAGCCGTTGTCTGTATCACCAGGGACTCGAGATGAAGCCGTGATGTTGTCAGTTTCTCTTTTTCGATGATTCTTGCTTTTTCCCAATCTATTCTGTGATTTGCCGTCACCGCGTGCTCTGCCAAGGCGTTATTGCGGGTATCTTCTTTCTGCACATCACGAGCATGTTGCTGTAGGCGCTTCTTGTAACTTCCGGTTTCGCCGATGTAAACACCGTTGCAATCTGCACAAGGGATGGCGTAGACAACTCCTGGGAACTTCTCTTTTGGCAACTGATCTTTGACGTTCATCAGTTGTTGTCGCATTTTCTTGACAGGGACATGGGCAACTTGCACGTCATACTCTCGTAATACACGGGCGAGGCACTCACTTGTTTTCGGCACATAAGGAATAGCCGCACGTTTTTTGGGCGGAAGAGGGGCGTCCGGATGACGAGGCCGTGACAGCCGTCGTTCTGTGGACCTGATGAAATGGCTTGGGTAACCACAGCTAGTGAGATCTTTTCGTACCCTTGACGCGTCCGCAGCGGCGTCAGTGGTGTTTGTGCATATCTTCTTGGCCCGCTGCATTAAACTGCTCACAACGGCTCTTTTTTGGGCGGCAGGATGGACGGAACTGAAATGTAGGTAGCGGCCTGTATGTGTAGCCTTTCTATACACGCTAAACGACAACTTCTGGCCTTTCCTTGAGACGAGGACGTCCAGAAAAGGCAGACTGCCGTCCACCTCTTCTTCCAACGTAAACTGAATGGCGTCTTCCTGGCTGTTCAGGTGTGTCAGAAACTGGCTCACCGCGTCCTTGTGCAGAATGCAAAAGCAGTCGTCGATGTAACGGAAGAAGACCTTGGGGGCAGGGTGAAAGGAGGTTAACGCGCGTCGCTCCAATGACTCCATGGTGAGGTTAGCGGCCGTCACCGAAACAGAAGCACCCATGGGGGTCCCATGGACTTGCTTGTAGTAGTTTCCCCTAAAAACAAAGTAGGTATTGCTCAGGCAGAAAGCAAGCAGCCGGCGCAGGTCCCGTGCTTCTATTGGCGATCTTTCCGGTAGAGAGGCATCGCTATCGAGCGCAGCGGTGCATACGTCGACAGCAAGGTCAGTCGGTACACTCGTGAACAGGGACTTCACGTCGAAAGACACCATCAATTCACTGTCTTCGATCAGGGTGTTGCGGGTCTTCTCAACAAAGTCGTATGAGTTGCGAACGTGGCAAGTCCCATGGCCAACAAGCGGGGAAAGAACACGGTGCAAGAATTTGGAGAGGCTGTGCAGAGGGGAGCGGGTAAAATCCACGATAGGTCGCATTGGAACTCCTGGTTTATGTATCTTTGGCAAGCCATAAAACGCTGGCGCGGAACCATTGTGGCATAGTAACTTGTAGTAGAGCGGTTTTTGGCTCGGCGGGACGAACTGAAATACGTCGGCGAGAAGCTTCTGTAGTTCCCTCTCCAACTTGAGTGTAGGGTCCTTCTTGAGGCGGACGTACGTGTCACCGTCTTCCAGGAGAGACAGTATCTTGCGGTCATAGTCAGACTTGTCCAAAAGGACTGTCGCGTTGCCTTTGTCTGCTGGCAAAATTACAATATCTTTGTTGTCACGGAGGCTCCTCATAGCGGATTGTTCCTCGCGAGACAAAGCAGAACGGGAAGGCCCGCGATGAATGGCGTTGAGAACGCCCACCACCCGTGTGCGGGCCTCTTCGCGGCGAGTGTTCTCAACTTGGCTGATCGCATTTTCCACAGCGCATACCAACTTCTTCCTATTCGGTGCAGCTCCTAGGTTGAAATTCAACCCCAAATTCAGAACAGCCTCTTCAGCTCGGTTGGGCTTATACGATGAAAGGTTATGCACAGCGGGTTTTGAAATCATCGTCTGCCCTCTCTGGTGCTCGGATAGGAGCCTGCCTAACTTATTGTCATGAGCACGCTCACCTTTCTGGCGTTGACGTTCCATCTTCTGATTTGCGTGCAACTGAATGCTGGTGAACTCATTAGGAGATTGGTGTTCTAGACGACGACGAGCAAAAAACGCTTCGTTCTCCAGTGCGCGGATTTTTCCTTTGCAGTCCAAGATTCTTGCTTGCAGGAGCTGATGTTCCGCTTTGCCAACCACACTGAGCCCAAAAGGCGTCGACACTGGTCTGTTGAGACGCAAGGAGCGGGGAACCAAGGCGCGGGCTTTGCATGTTAGAGTAAAATTCAGGTGAGCCTTGAATGAGGCAATACGGCAGTTGAGGCCAACATACTGACGAATCTTGGTGATGATTCCTTGGCCATGGGCCTGGCGAAGGTTGATGAAGTCGAGAGTGTGACGGAATCCCGTCTGGCCGGGGGGATACATTTCAAAACAAAGAGACGCCGACCAGTAAAACGAAAAAATTGTATTGACGTTTCGGCGCCCAGAACGGGGGCCTTGTTCACAATGGAAACACACCAAGAGGGTTCGTCTTTTTAAAAGCTATAGTAATCGCCGTAAAGATCGCGCGTAAATCGGGTTAAGATTGCCCTCGTTACGATTAAGCGTGTGAGCCGTTGTCTGTATCACCAGGGACTCGAGATGAAGCCGTGATGTTGTCAGTTTCTCTTTTTCGATGATTCTTGCTTTTTCCCAATCTATTCTGTGATTTGCCGTCACCGCGTGCTCTGCCAAGGCGTTATTGCGGGTATCTTCTTTCTGCACATCACGAGCATGTTGCTGTAGGCGCTTCTTGTAACTTCCGGTTTCGCCGATGTAAAATGGAAAATGGAAAATGCGATCAGCCAAGTTGAGAACACTCGCCGCGAAGAGGCCCGCACACGGGTGGTGGGCGTTCTCAACGCCATTCATCGCGGGCCTTCCCGTTCTGCTTTGTCTCGCGAGGAACAATCCGCTATGAGGAGCCTCCGTGACAACAAAGATATTGTAATTTTGCCAGCAGACAAAGGCAACGCGACAGTCCTTTTGGACAAGTCTGACTATGACCGCAAGATACTGTCTCTCCTGGAAGACGGTGACACGTACGTCCGCCTCAAGAAGGACCCTACACTCAAGTTGGAGAGGGAACTACAGAAGCTTCTCGCCGACGTATTTCAGTTCGTCCCGCCGAGCCAAAAAACCGCTCTACTACAAGTTACTATGCCACAATGGTTCCGCGCCAGCGTTTTATGGCTTGCCAAAGATACATAAACCAGGAGTTCCAATGCGACCTATCGTGGATTTTACCCGCTCCCCTCTGCACAGCCTCTCCAAATTCTTGCACCGTGTTCTTTCCCCGCTTGTTGGCCATGGGACTTGCCACGTTCGCAACTCATACGACTTTGTTGAGAAGACCCGCAACACCCTGATCGAAGACAGTGAATTGATGGTGTCTTTCGACGTGAAGTCCCTGTTCACGAGTGTACCGACTGACCTTGCTGTCGACGTATGCACCGCTGCGCTCGATAGCGATGCCTCTCTACCGGAAAGATCGCCAATAGAAGCACGGGACCTGCGCCGGCTGCTTGCTTTCTGCCTGAGCAATACCTACTTTGTTTTTAGGGGAAACTACTACAAGCAAGTCCATGGGACCCCCATGGGTGCTTCTGTTTCGGTGACGGCCGCTAACCTCACCATGGAGTCATTGGAGCGACGCGCGTTAACCTCCTTTCACCCTGCCCCCAAGGTCTTCTTCCGTTACATCGACGACTGCTTTTGCATTCTGCACAAGGACGCGGTGAGCCAGTTTCTGACACACCTGAACAGCCAGGAAGACGCCATTCAGTTTACGTTGGAAGAAGAGGTGGACGGCAGTCTGCCTTTTCTGGACGTCCTCGTCTCAAGGAAAGGCCAGAAGTTGTCGTTTAGCGTGTATAGAAAGGCTACACATACAGGCCGCTACCTACATTTCAGTTCCGTCCATCCTGCCGCCCAAAAAAGAGCCGTTGTGAGCAGTTTAATGCAGCGGGCCAAGAAGATATGCACAAACACCACTGACGCCGCTGCGGACGCGTCAAGGGTACGAAAAGATCTCACTAGCTGTGGTTACCCAAGCCATTTCATCAGGTCCACAGAACGACGGCTGTCACGGCCTCGTCATCCGGACGCCCCTCTTCCGCCCAAAAAACGTGCGGCTATTCCTTATGTGCCGAAAACAAGTGAGTGCCTCGCCCGTGTATTACGAGAGTATGACGTGCAAGTTGCCCATGTCCCTGTCAAGAAAATGCGACAACAACTGATGAACGTCAAAGATCAGTTGCCAAAAGAGAAGTTCCCAGGAGTTGTCTACGCCATCCCTTGTGCAGATTGCAACGGTGTTTACATCGGCGAAACCGGAAGTTACAAGAAGCGCCTACAGCAACATGCTCGTGATGTGCAGAAAGAAGATACCCGCAATAACGCCTTGGCAGAGCACGCGGTGACGGCAAATCACAGAATAGATTGGGAAAAAGCAAGAATCATCGAAAAAGAGAAACTGACAACATCACGGCTTCATCTCGAGTCCCTGGTGATACAGACAACGGCTCACACGCTTAATCGTAACGAGGGCAATCTTAACCCGATTTACGCGCGATCTTTACGGCGATTACTATAGCTTTTAAAAAGACGAACCCTCTTGGTGTGTTTCCATTGTGAACAAGGCCCCCGTTCTGGGCGCCGAAACGTCAATACAATTTTTTCGTTTTACTGGTCGGCGTCTCTTTGTTTTGAAATGTATCCCCCCGGCCAGACGGGATTCCGTCACACTCTCGACTTCATCAACCTTAATTTATCGGCCGGTTTCGTACACTGGACGTGGACCCCGGTCGCGGACTCCGGAGGTGGACACCGCTCTTTGAACACAGAGACGGGACAAAAGAATGCTAAAATGCAATCGTATAAGCAATGCGTGCCCTAATAAAAGCTTGTCACACATAGATAAGCCATAATCAAGAGTACCGAATACTTTCCATTCAGTGGTGTTCTCTAGCGGGCACTGATATCATGAGGTGTCGGTGCTTTGCCATCGGTGACCTGAAGAGGGCGTCAGGGAACACGAAATATATACTAAAGTAACGCATATCAATACGCTGTGACTGTTTAACTGCAAGGCTTGAGAGCAGAGGATTTACCGAAGCTCATTTTTCAAAATTACGCTCTTGTTTAGAGTTCGATGTGATCACTCGACATTTTATTCAGTATTAACAAAATCGGTTTCACATTCTACGCCTAACCCATTCCTCACACTCTACTTCAGCGGCAGCGAAACTACGACACAATTACGTCATAGAGGCACTTAACACCTGTAAATGAATCTCCCGCTAGTAGGTAGCGTAAGCTGGAAGGGATTTTTCTAAAGTGAGTTGTCATATTACATCGGCTCCAAGTGTCCTCCATCCCCGTCTGGCCAAAGGAAGTGCGCGTGGCAGTGAGTAGTCTCGTGGGATGCTGGCCCCCGAAAGCTATAGAGTTCTTCGTGAATTCACACTACGCAGCCAATCAGTAAACCTGGCAATGCATCAAGTTTCACAGCCCCTGGCAAGGAAAGGAAATGAAAGGAAACAAAAATAAAAGAAAAAAAGGCAAGAAAGGAATAAGAAAGGAAAGAAAACGAAAGGAAAAGTGGTAACGATGAGTCAAGGCTAAGGTGGAACCACTCCTGCAGAAGAGAAGAATTTTTCACTCGCGTTAACTTCTAGCCCAAGAAGCGCTGCCTCGATTATCGTACTTCTGTAGCTCGTTAGAAAATGAGACGGGCACGCGAGGCTGGCGCTGCCTGCGGGCGCTTCATTTCCTGCGGAGCGAAATTGCGGCCCCGCGGCTCGCCAGATGTTAGTTTTCTTTTTGCGCCTGCTTCATGCTCTGCGCTTAACAGCGCCGAATTCATCGCAGGAAGCGTTTCCGTTGAACGCATACAAAGTCGGCAGCTAAACATTATAAATGCATTCTGGCTATAAGCCGAACCCAGAGCCAAAGCCAGAAGCGTGACTGCAGGTAAAGCGAATGAAAGAACTAAAACGTATGGCTGCACTAGTATATTACATTTTCCTCGCTGGTTGCCGATGCAGACGCCTTCTTCCGGAATGAGCGCTTGAGCTTTTTTTGTTTCGTCTTTCCCAGAGCAGAGCTTGCTTTCACGGAAAAATCGGATGTCAGCAATTTGTCCCTTCCTACCATTTTTTCCCATTAAATGAACGACAGCGTTCCTCCGGATTCAAGGCGTCATTGCCTTTCGCCCTTTGCATTCACTACACGAGCGGGTAAGATGAAACCCGAACATGCACTTGCATTCGTGGAAACATAGGGTGCGCTACATGTCTCTGTCAGCATTCAGCCGACTTTCTTCTGTAGTATGCTAGTTCTGATTTTCACTCCATGACAGAGAACGCCAAAGCAGTACTGCCTTTCTAAAAATGGTCATTTTTTAACACAGGATACCCCAGCGAAACGTAACCATGGTTCTACAAAAGACGGACCGTCCTAAATCAGTGAAACGACCTGAGCTGTTTTGGAAGTCGCCTCACTCAGTCCTAAGTACTGTCGGAATGATGATGATGATTACGGTGATGAATAACTATAAAACAGAAAATTTGATTAAAGAGCGAGGTCAAAGACCCATTTACCAAGCATTTCGCGTCATATATGCCGAGCACCAGGCCAGGGGAAAACTTGTACCCTTTGTATCCCCGGTGTGGTACCCGGAGGCACTGGGGATCGAGCCCCGCACCTCCCCTATGTCAGGCGCATGATCTTTGGATTGAATCGGACACTTACGTACGAATTTATGCGTTCTTATTTTTGAACTATTCCCTTCAGGAATAAAGAAGCATTTAGGGACTTGTAGTTTTGTTCGATGAAGAGGCCCCGGCTGTGTTTACAACGAAATACTTTTTTTGAATATGTGCTCTGTTTTTAGGAGCTTTAAACCAAACGCTCTTAAACAGAAAAAAAATCACCACGTCATAATGGTGCTATTTCAGCGCTCCTAGAGGCGCTCTCAAGGAAGGATCATTTCATCTGACAAACGTTGTCTCCGACGACACATGGCGCTTGCATTGGCCTCAAAATGTTACCCAACCACTATGCGTCCCGCGGTAAGCGAGTGCTCCCACCGCGTCGCTGTGGGGTGCTCTACGCCAGCGACAGTGATCATGGTGCGCACCCAGTTTATATGCCGTAGCATAAAGAATACATTCTTTTTTACACACGCGCTCAGTTTATTACATCAAACTGGGGGCGCGGAAGCGTGCACAAAGAGCTAAGGACAGGGCAGTTGTTTCTCGGGGATATGTTTTTGCAGTAAGGTAAATCCTTTTGTAATGTCCTGCTGTTCTTTCAGAAGCACTGCTTAGTGACTTCAAAAGAGGCACGCTTTAGTTTTCCAAGAGGCGTCAGCAGTGTCTAGCGAAGATGTCGCAGTTACTGCAACATCCATGTCCCCACGGGGTAAGGGGTAACTTCGATTTATCGTTGAAGTAGCAACGCTGTCACATGATAGTTAAAGCAACCGTCTAAAAGAGCTATCCAAATGGTGTGTAGGTGGTTGCAAATGCTCCGTCCGGCTTCTTTTCAAGGTGATCTGCAACCTTTCAACGGGCATTTCATTTTCGGAAGCCAATATGAAAAAAGTAGTTAAATATTGTAAACCAATTTGTTAGCAAGACAGAAAAAAAATTAAATACTAGATACTAAGCAAACCGACTCGCAGCAACATTCAATTCGCCTTACCTCAGTAGCGCAGTTTATCTTTTCTAAAACTTTGGTCGGTTTTAGCCGGCAAGCCATTTATAAGCCATAAATAAGGGAGTATAATTTATTTCAGTTTCTTGAGTGCCACAAAAATTGTTACCAGCTGTCTTCATTCGTTCAGTTAACTCGAACCAAATGGTTGACGACAACTTCACAATCCGATCTTTTCAACTTTCGGCGCCTTAACATGCCTCCAAGACTGCATCATGACTGTGTAAATGCGGAAGGCAGCAAGATTTGATCTGCTTCTTGTTCTTTACCCTTGATTTGTTCGGAAGGTGTCAAGAATGGTGGCGTACCTTCACATCATAAACTTCTTACCATCCTAATGCTTAGCGAGTTTTCTTTGGAGGTAATATAAGAACCGAGAGAAATTCGAGAAGGTCATGTCTGGCATCTAAAGCCTTATTGCATTTATAAAGAAAATTTAGCACTTAAACAATAAGCTTGATTTCTGAAATTATACAGGCAGCCACCAACGTGCTTTCGCAGTTCTTTATTGTGCCGTGACATGGTTCATCTTCTTTCGCATGATCTGTGCTTAAGCAGAATAAACATGTTGTAGTCGCCGTAAGAGTTATGACAAAGGGAGTGTTAAGAAAAGTGTACTGAGCTAATTGAAATGTGTGAAATCATATATCTTGTCTGAAATATGTCTTTTATGTTCTGAATCTCTTCATGTGGTTCATTTCATGTGCCTCTTGACTGCTTTGAGCGCTTGGTATATTTTCTTTCCAATTAAGACAATGCGAGCAAAAACAAATCCTGATAATTTTCGACGGCAGAGAAGAATAAACACTTCGTCGACTTAAACCAGCCCGTGTATACAAAAAACTTCCCACGTCATGAGCCAAGTGGATTCATCAGAATCTTCAACTACGCACTTTCGAACGGACCCCGTCACTTAGTAGATGAGCTCCTCTGGCATCTCAATTAGATCTCAAATCGACGCACTTCGCGCGTGTACTCGATTAAGCAGTTCCTCTGGCTCCTCTTTGGCAATAAGGCCGGCAGCGTGGGTCTCATAGTAAGCCAAAGGAAGATGGATCCTTGTAGTCCAGCCTCTCCAATTCCCTGATTGGTCGTTTGCCGGTGCCCACCTAGCGGGGCTTCCCGGGAATCCGTCGTCTTAATGACGCTGACCGAGTCGGCGTCTTTCCACCTCTTGTGTAGAGCCTGCAGTTCAAATCAACTTAGGAAACTTCCCAGCACTGTTCAAGGCGTTCATGCACTGTCAGTTTCTACAAAATACACCTTGAGCTCCACCGCGTCCATAGCATTTCTACGCCGCATCAGTCTGTCTATGGCACCTCAGTTTTACCTTACTGCGCCTTTAAGATAGCATTAAGCGTACATATTAAAGCGACAGTGTTAAGGTTGCCGTTCTGCAGAAAGTCCGGCGTCTTCATAGGCGTTGTCAGCGAGAAATCCCCGGAGACGCAACTTGAGTGGACCATCTAGATCACGTGAATTTGTGCCGTCATCAGAACCTTCCCATCGGATTATCAACAAATTAAATACCGTGGCGGGTGGGAGCCCAATTATTGATTGGTCTCGAGAAGTTGCTCGCACAGTTGCTCGCCTGGGTCGCACAGGCACCACTGGTGGAAGCACCTGCTTTCGCAAGGCAATGGCGCATCGCATAACCGCTGCACACGTGCACCAGGAGTGGTATGACGATTTTCAGGGATCTATTAATTTAAATTCTAGAATGAGAAGTTTCGTATACATGGTCATTAACCCATTAACGATATCACGTGATACTTAAGTGTCGTCTCCAATTTTTTGGCTGCCTTTGTGAAGGAGTATGGTGGCTGTGCAGGTATTATTGATATCTTCGAGTATTTTACATAATGGTCTTCTACCCTCTGATTGATTCCATAATGCCGGCTTGACTGCTCAGGTTTCGATTGAGTCAGATGCTCTCTCGTAATCTATGACAGCTACATGCTTGGCTTGGCTTTATTCTGAGCATTTCTTTATATCTAAGTAAAAGTATGAATATGGTCTATTGTCGAGTAGCCTTTACGAATGGCTGCCTGTATATTTTGTTGATTAAAAACTAAGGTTGTCTTGTTTCCAGCAGTCATTACCTGAGTAAGTTCCGTGTAGACAATGGAGAATGAGCTGGTCAGTTTGTAATATTTCAAGTCCTCAAAGTCCCATTTCTTATGAAATAAGGCGATGTTAGTGTTCTTTCAATGCTACGGCACGCTTGAGGCCATAAGGCATTGCTTATACAGGGTGGCTAGATTATGTACTGCAATCTGTCCTTCACCGGATCTCTGTTTACCTAATAATCAATAACTGCTTTCTCTCCTTTCATTACGCCTAAGTTTTTTTCACTTCCTCTTTCTTTACTGGCGGGATGTCAAATTGATGTGTTTTACTTCCTATCTCATTTCCGTCCTGATTATATTGGCTACTGTATAGATTTGTGTAGAACTCTTTGGCTCTTTTAACTATCAGATCCATATTGCGAATGACACAGCCCACCCTTTCTGTTAGCGCATACGTCTGATTTCTGCTGATGCCTAGTTTCCTTTTGGATCTTTCAGGCTACCTTTGTTCTCTAGAGCATGCTCGATTCTCTCTATATTGTACTTCTTTTTGTCGGTTCAACACCTTCAGCCTGACTGCGCCTCCTACAGGACAAAGCCTCTCCCATATCTCTCCACTTACCCCTGTCCTCTGACAGCTGCGGCTCTGAAGCTCTGATAACTCTGAAAATTCTGTTCTGTCTACAAGGTACTTCCTTCAGGGGTAAACAAAGTACTTTATTTAGTAGGAGAATAGATAAACACTTTCTAGGGATGCCCATAAAAACGCTGCTTTATTTTATTGCGACTCATTAATACTTATAGGACTGACAATGTTCGTCGTTGCGTAATCCAGCCTTAAAAAAATACGTCTTGCTGTAGATGAAAAGGTTTCTCTATAGGTGATTCACGTAAAAGTTTGCTCGTTATTAACAGTGCTATGAATACACGAAATAGCACAATGCTTCAGGAATTTCGCAGGCACCACTCCAAAACTTTCTTCTTTTATGCAGGTCGGTCATTCTGCGTGTACTCTTGCTTTCAACATAGTTTATTTTCAGTCTAAACAACATAGTTTCTTTGATCTGGCATTGCATTTTTTAATCCCATATGACTGCAAAAAAATTCATCATTATTTCACAGCCGCTAAGTGCGCTCGTTCTCATATAAAATCAGCGTTGCATACCTGGAACAAGCTTCATGATTGCCTCGCTCACTGAATAAAAAGGTTGTTCAGCCTGGTATAGCTAGACTTACCGACAATGCACCCTAACATTACAGCACGCTGGAGCCGAGGTGTTCGTATCCTTTTCCTTTTGCTTGCGCGCCAACTCTTCAATGATAATCAGCCCTCGCGACGAGCTTTGAAAGAAAACAAATACGCAGGGAGATAAAAACAAAATTAAAACAAACGGCTGTTGAGACGTTCGATGCGAGCAGTAGGTATACCCTGTAATGAGAGAGCCGCCTCATCTCGAGGGATACCGCAGTAGAGGGATTAGGACCCCGCCCGTGGAGATTTATCTCGGGTTTCTAATCTTGTTCCCAGTGCTTTGAGCAGGATGTGAGCATCCGTTCTATGGGAATCCTTTCTGTCCTTTCTTTGTAACCTCTCTGTGATGCCCTGTTTCACGCAGAGGAGTCTAGTCTGCACCGTCTATTTGGTCCTCGCCAATGAGAACCTTAAGCCTTTTTTTTGCCATAGGTGTCAAGCGGAGCTCATTCTTACGTGCCCTGCAGCGCGACAGAAGGGGTTTCACGTTACTTTTCGATTGCGTTGGCGAGGATCCTGCGAGGGGACCGTATTGTGCAGGACCGCCAGAACATGACCCAAAATTCTACCTCAGAGAAAGGCAGAGTTACAACAGGAACTATTATACAAGTAACTCAGCTCACGAGGTGAAGAAGGACATGTGCCAACAGACCTGTGCTCTTTAGAAGGACTTCTTGTTGGGCTAGTTGGTGCATTGCTTTGAAGAACCACGTTGCGCATTCAAAAGAGACAAACACAGGAAAAAGCCAAGAAGACGGAAAGAGCGCAAACTATCAACTGATAGTTTGCTATCAGCTGATAGTTTGATAGTTCGCGCTCTTTCCGTCTTCTTGGCTTTTTCCTGTGTTTGTCTCTTTTGAATGCGCAACGTGGTTCTTCAAAGACCTGTGCTCTATAGGTCCTTACTTTGTTCTTGCCACCTTAGACGTCAAGAAAGGCATGAAAGGTTCGTCGTTTACGCGGTCATCTTGACTCCTCTTGCACAGTACGCTGAAGCCGTGGGCAGCGTTTGTACGCGTATGAGATGGGATGCATGCGCTCGTACAAGTTATCGATGCCTTGCAGTTTCCATTAATAAAGGCGCGGTGCTTAGAGAGAGCAGCAAACACGACTGATTTTCCCTGAAAGAATACAATTTTTATGTAAAAGTAGTTTGCCTTCATGAACAAATAAATATCTACTGTGTGTAAAAACTTGTAGTTTCGTTAGGGAAGCTTTCCCTTCTAAGAATGGTTAACGATGCCTTTACTGTCAAGTAAATCTTAGTGAGGATTAAGGGGCGCAGGAGTGTCGACTGCCAGGATCCGCAGTTCCACCTACGCGCAGCTTTGTGCATTTGGTTCGGAATCTCCTCTGCAGTAATGTTATTAACGTCCGTCTGTCGCCTTTCACCACGATTATTATCGAGAAACTTGAGCAGGAGCGCTATCCTGAATAACAGGATTTTGTGCTATGATTGTCTGCTCAGACGCCATTGCACACTAACAGCTGGCCTCACATCTCGTTCTCTGAACACGGAGGCTCATATAAGTGCCTTGGGATCTCTTCTAAAGGGCACTGCATAAATTGGAGAACACGCAGATAAATATAAAGCTGGTAATTACGATACTGTTCACGCGCAAGGGGGGGAGGAGGTGAATGACACATTTTGTGTTTTTACCTACCTTACAAAACACGTCACCACGCTACTACTGACGCACAGTATAAGGCACCAATGCGCGTGAATATTTGATTCTGGCATCATGATTTTAGGCCCTATTTAGTTCCTAAAAGTTGCGACGGCGCACAGGCCACACACGCTGTTAAAACAGACCGTGTGTCGTTCATTGTCTTTAAAGAGTCAGACAACAGCTCTTCACCTAAATCTTTGCCCTCTACATTTCCCCGCGTTTTGCCGTTTTAATTATAAGCCCTGTGCAAGATGTGATAAAACCGAACAACTGCATACCCGCAGTTTTTTCTCCCTGAATATGTCAGCATCTGCGAAGAAGCGCCAATTCAATTCGGCGATGGGCGCATAGTTGGGCATTGATGAGGCATTTTTTTTTTCTCTTGCCAACACCTGCGACCTACATTCAGTAGTCTCCCCTTGCGTAATAGTTTCGATGAAATTCTGGGATAACTTTTTTAGCCATTTCGTATGGCGCACCATCACCTTTTGTGCTTTTGCTAATGCTATCTCGAAATGCACCGCGTTCACTTCAAGAACGGTCTCCACCGGGTTTCGCATTAGTAATTGAAAGCCTGCTGTGGTTTGACGTTCTTCCTGCGTACATAAGGCTTGCTCAGTGATGAGTGTAGTGTGCGCCGTCTCTTCCGGTCGATTCGTCCTCTCCGAAAGGCTTTTTTTTTTTCAAAAGTGCGGTGCCATTTTTAGGGAGGCAGTAATGATCCCGGCGGCTTTAATTGTTCTTCCGATCAATTTGTGAAGCGGGGCTCCATTGTCAGGCTTCCTTATTCACGAAGGCGACGTGGTCAATGAAAGTTAGACACTTCTCTGGACTCGCCATTAAAGTACGGCGGCTCCCTAAGGTGTCCCCTTGCAGGGACTCTAATTGCCCATCCGCTTTGAGGGCAGTTTTCTGCTGCACTATAGTGAATTGTGATGACCCAATTTGGTCTTCGCAACCGGCCACAAAAAAAGATGGAAGATTAGCTTTGCAAATCAGACTTTCACAGAGAACCCCTAGTCGTTAGAAACGTCGCTTTAAATATGAGTTTTGAAACACTTTGTTATCCTCGATCCTACAGTGGCCGTAGAAGTGGAAGTTATTGTGCAGCTTACAGGCTGAATGCGTTATGCAAATGAGCTTCAGCGTGAGCCAGGCTTTTGGAGCAGCATACGTGAGGACAATGCTGGTTTACTCAGTGCTTATTTACTTTCTTGCTTTTCTTCTTTTAGTGTCAAGCGTGAACCAGTTAGCATAATCTAAACATAATCTAAAGCCGAAATTTCTTCGCGGTGTTGTCCTTTAGTTCATTCATGCTGTTGATTCGCACACCTTTTTTGTCGTGTTGGCACGCTGCAGCGGCTTGACTTCCTGCGGATCTTCCTGCTGCCAAGGTTTCGGCCTCGATCCCGGCCATGATGGCCGTATCTAACGAAAAAACTCCCGTGTGCTGTGCGAATTGAGCCCACGTTAAAGAGCTACAGGTAATTTAAGTTACACCATCTACCGGGCTAGTTGGTTACGATTCATTTGTATCAGCAACACTTCTCCTTCTCCTTTTTCTTGTTATGTGTGCGCGCTGCTGATATATACTTTATATTAATCCAAAGCCATCCGCTACAGCCTCCCTCATAACTCACGAGTCCCTTAAAGACGTCAAACCTCATAATTTAAAATTGTTTATCGTATTGGCTTCGCTCTCCCGATTGAGGAACAGCGCAAAGCAAAACAGCACGCAGAAAACAAGCTACACCATCATCAATACGTTCAATGGCATTGATGTTGGTATTCGTATTAATTTTTGTGCTTTAACTTCACGCAATTACGCAGGAGCTATGAGGTACGCCGTAGTAAAGAGGTCTGGATTACTTAAAACCACCTGGGGTTCTTTATTGCGCGCTGTCATTGGACTGCACAAAACCTTTATCCATTTCCCTTTCAGAGCAGCACCGCAACGCCAAAACCACTAAGTCACCGGTACGAATGTAATCACACTGGCGCATTTGCAAACTAAATATAATGACAGCTCACTCGGAAACCAAGAGTGCCTTTTCAACTTGAAGTGTGCCGTTTGAGTGGTTATCTTAAGGCGTGCAGAGGCAGCTCTTAGTGACTAAAAGAGAAATCGAAGCCATTGGTGAATGTGTCCAATGGCTTATGAGGTTTTCGGTCCTTTATTATCGAACTGCTTGCCGAGTTCTTTGCTATACCAGTTTGATACGTGCTCGTAAACTTCTGTAGCAACACGGCACTGCTCTGCACCATGTTGTTCCGCCGCAATGCTGCGCTGTCACTTTGATGTTCTGTCGCCGTGCTGCTCTGTCGCTGTGCAGTTTTTTCATCACGCCGTATTTTATAGCAAGCTGTTTTGGTGTCTGCTGTTAATACCATGCGCGTTTTGTCGCTGTGACGTGTTATTTTCGTGTGCGTGCGTAGTGTTATGACCCATGCTCTTTCGTCGTTTGCTGTTTTTTCGTGTCAACTTTCAACGTGTATCATTTTGTGCGTGTGTCAAACGCCGGAGGAACGCCCATCAAACAAGCCGTGCTTTTATTCCCTCGTGGTTAATTAAGAAACGTAGTCCCAATCAGGCAGCGCACACCCTTTCAACCCTCTTCTCATAATTCCGCTTTTTCAACGCTTCTGGTAATGATTGTGGCACGGATGACGTCCCGGGCCGGGTGAGTGCCCTACCGCTTGTCATGTCCAAAAAAAAATGGCACCTGGCCTGAAAGGGGCGTCGGGTGCTCATCAACGCACTCTACTAAAAAAAAGGGGGGAGGGGGGTCTGGGTAGACGTCGCACAGACAGAGCTGCGCAAAAATAAAAATAATGAGGAAAACTTCACGGTCGGAAGAACACCGCGCCGTTTTAACCACAGGATACGCGAGAGGAAGATGCCTAGCTCTTTCTGCGTGTTCTTCATTAATAAGAGATGTTTCAACCGCATCGCGGAAACAAATTCCGTGTTGCGGGCAGCTGCGTGTTAAACAGCAAAAAGCGGCGTGCTTCTTAATAAGGTCCCTATGGTGAAGTTAATATTCTCTTTGCTTTATTCCTTTCTTTTCCTATTAGTATTAGCTGTACGACTTGTTCCTATAGATCACGATTAGGCCGAGACAAGGTCAGGACGCTAATACCGGAGGCAGTGGTGCAGAATAATAGGAGATCCCGTCAGTGGCGAAAGAGGCAGTAAAGAAAGCCTTACCAGCAAAGCCAGTGAGGAAAGCGGCTTGATAGGGCTAATTCAATCTAGAGCTATTGAAGGACGGTAGCCAGGTTAGGTTTCATTAGAAGAACTCCCCACCCTGCATACACAACGCCTCATGACCTCAAACGTTCTGGAATCTTGGAAGAACGCTAACATGATATTAATTCATGAGGAAGGGAATGTCAAGTACAGGAAAAATTACAGACCGTTCAACTTACTGCCCGTCGCATACAAGCAATTTACAAAGGTAAAGGCAAATAGGATTAGAGCAACCTCAGACGTCAGTCAACGAAAGGATCACGCTGGGTTTCGAAAAGGTTACTAGAAAATAGACCATCTTCACAACATCAACTAGGTGATAGGGGAAAGCGCAAAATATAACTGAACGCTATATTTTGAACTGATATATCACGAGAAACCGCTTGACTCTGTCGAAACCTCAGCAGCTATGCACACATTGCTTATCCATGTGTAAAGGTGCTGAATTCTATCTTTAGCGGCTGCACAGTCACTACTGTTCACCATACTGAAAGTGATGCAATCCTTGTCACGAAGAGTGTCAGGCAAGGATAATACAGTGGAAGGATAATACAAAAATGCCTGTGTGCTCTTCGATGTCACAGCATATTAAAGAGCCCCAGGTGGTTTAGATTAATCGAGAGCCCTGAACTACAGCGTCTCGCATAGCTGGTGTGTCACTTCGGGGCGTTAAACGCATTTCAAAATTCGCAACACATCCCTAGGGCGAATGACAAATGACTTGCTTGCCGTTGTTTCTCCGTTTCTAGAAATACCAAAGGCGAGAAAAGTTCACTTACTGGTAAGAGGTTTTTACAATTGCCCTAAGTTGTCAAAAAACAAATCAATTGTCTCATGGAACAAAGGAAAAAAACTGCTTTTAATAGGGGTGTAATTCGTTTCTCCCAAAATTTCTTCCATTTTTCATAGGTAGCACTGCAAGGCTACCCTGCACTAGGTAGCAACCATAATAGGTAGTTTTAGAATAGGAGAACCCATCTATTAGGGGGATAGCGAAATAGCAGGCAGCCAGTGCGCACGCGCTGAAAAATAAAACCTCTCTGGTAACTGTCCTGAGCATATGCACTGGCGCCCCGCTATTCCCATGTCGCCTTAATCGACGAGGTCCCCGTATTTTAAAACTCCCTAATACCGCTCGCAGACAAGTGCTATGCCACCGTAAACAGCCCGGGACACCACCCACGCGGCTTATAATAGGTAAAAGATAATCGGTTATGCTCGTGGCTCGTAAATCGCTAAAAATGATGAGGCACGACAGTCTGGCTGTTCATCTGACAGAGAAACGGTTGATGGTCACGGCTTCCCAGGCCGCGAAAGCATTCGATCGAACAACAGAAGCGCATGAGGGCGGTCGTTCCTCTCTAGTCGGCAGAGGACTAGGACAATACCAGGGTGCCGCTAACACAATCTATGAGGTGTCCCGGAATGCGTTACGCCATGTCCAGAAATTCATTTCATGCTTACACCTGATCCAGACTTTCAAACAATCACCACGGAGTTCTCTTCTGTTTTGACGGCTTATATTCTAGCGGCAGGGAAAAAACGTGCATATCTAGACGCAGTTTTCTCCGCGATGAATGCGTACTTCGCCACAGTACAATCATTAACATAACCTAAAAAGCCATAAATCAAGTTTGACACAGGACGAATTTGTATCAAATTTTCGCTCAGTGACCATTAACCAGGCCATCTCGCATGAAAACATAACAGCCAAGCGAGAGAACATAAACAAACTTGGATCTCTACTGTGCCACCCTTAAATGTTAAGTAGGGTTCATTTTTGTTTGGTATAAAATGCGGTAAATTAGGCGCTCCCGCAAAGCATACATGAAGTTCAGGTTCAGGATGCTTCACATAATTTAAGTCGATACAAAGGATGGATTCGTGAAGGCGAAGGCCGCTAACTGCTTCACGAAATAAGCCGGTGTGTCAGTGACTGGTTATGTAAACATCAGCTGTCAGAGCGGTGTGGAACGCGTTCACGCCAATCGCTTCTCTGAAAAAAGTGCGGCCGTGATGCAAGTTTTTCTCACATTATCTTATGCGGGAAAAGTGATACAAGATCTCAAGAATAGGTAGTCTCACTATGTCGGCAAAATTCGGTTTCAGAGTGTAAACAGATCATGGCTGATGAAGATTTGCCCCCGTTGTGTTGAGCTGCTTTATGCATGCGCAGATGTTTAAATATGAACAGTGTCTACACCTTCTTTATAGACAATCTGCACTTGCGCATTCCAAGAAAACCTACTGCGCGTGACGACTTCCAGCAAATACCTTCGCTACATGAGGCTCGGGGTGATATCTTAGAAGTTGCCGCTTAGAGGGATGTAGGCAGGCCTTTGGAATACATTTGCACAACGCAAGAGCTGCTTTGTCTGTCTCAATCTGTTCCTACGACCTGTCGCGCCACTGTTTTCTCTACATGAAGACGCATTTATTGAAGAATTGTTTTATAGTCGCTGTGGCACCACGTAAACAAAAAGGTCGAAAGAAAATGCGCAGGAAGACCTTGACACAACACCAGCGCCTCTCTGTGTCAGCTTCTTGCACTGGCCTTTTTTCACATTTGAGAAAAATGTTTGCCTTTAGTGATGTGAAGAAGTAAATCATGTATTAGAGGTGTAACCTATATGATTATTACACCAGTGGCTAGCATTGTCTCGCCTTGAGGCGAACATCACCGAGTCAAGTCTTTCTATGAAACGCAGCTGAATGCGTAATTACTGTTTGTTTAGCCCATGACGAGGCAAGTTTAGTTTTGTACTACCGGTAAAATCCGCGTCACCAGATTCGTTTCGTTCTTGTATTATTTGCTGTCATTTTGAAATACCACTCCTCTGCAGTAATCTATTCGACCTGTACCCTTCTTCCAGCGCGTCAGTATAAGCTCTGTCAAAGTAGGAACGCATCAGGGTCACAAAGACTTGCTACTATAATGTGTCGCAATCCTCAATATACGAGACGACTTTGAGCCATCGCCAGAAGGAGGGCTGAACAAAAGCAACCTCTCTTGACAAATCTCTTGTCTTCGGCGCTCAAAACGAATTCCCTTTTCGGCTACTAAAACAAAGGAGCATTTTCTACTCCGATATTGCACCGCTTCTACGCTTTTCTTTCAGTCGCAAAAGTTAAATCAGAGATTGCCGAGAACAAAGGACTCTCTTTGCTTTTTTTTTCGCTTACTGCTTGCAATTTTTCTTTGCTCCTTTGAGCTACAGTGCAAACAGCGGGCGAACACGGTTGATACCACTCCTTTTGCATGGTTTATGCTTTTTTTTCTGTAGACTTTGCGTCTAGTGCTTTTCACTGCCTTGCCAATAGCCAGCGATAAATTTAATGACGTGTATTTTGTATACGACCATTCATTGCTTTCGATTTGGAATCGCCAATAATTTATAAGTTTGTTGGTAGCGCACGCACACATTTTAACCAGTTATTTGAACCAATATCGCTCGAATGGCACTTTCTTGTTTTACTGCAAGCACTACCGCGCAACGTTATGCTTTTTATTTGATTCGCGTACTAAACTGACCGGCAGAACAATGGCTATTGTGCCAAGAAGGCAGCACTACTTCATTTCCACTGGTTAAAAGGATTAGGACTTGCCATGGCTTTCGCAACGGGCCTGGGAGTATTTTCAACGTGGCATCAATCCAAATAAGCTAATTAGGTTAGGGCAATTAAAAAGCGAGAAAGAGTGAAAGGAATAGTTGTTTTAGAAAAGAATAGAGGGGGGGGAGGGGGCGCCTGCCAGCAGCTGAAAAAAGAAAAGTGGTGCGTAGGAATCTATTTTCGTCGCCAAGTACTACATGTTTCATCATTAGGCTGAAGGCTCTGCCATAGAAGAGTAAGATGCAGTGCTGATAAGCTTCGTCACTTTGATGTTTGTGGCCTCCTTCGCAATCACAGGACTAAATTAGTGGGAAAACGCGGTAGTGTTTGAAGCCATTGCTGTAGCACGCCTGTTCGACATTGTCATTATACAAACGTCAAACAAGGGCTCGGGGGGGGGAGGGGGGGGGGGGGGGGACCATGGGCACTGCGGCTTTTCAGGCCCCTCGATTTCTTCGCACGGCGGCCGAAGCGTCTGCGGCACTCTCGAAAATTGGGAGCCCACAGGAAGTAGCAGCAGCAACAGCTGTGTCCTATCTGTGTACCCCACCAAATTCTTCCAAAATCAGCGCCCCTAAATTAAATGAAGAAGAAAGTGGGGGGGGGGGGGGGGGGGGCATGCTTCTTTGAACGATGTCTTTGAACGATGTCGATTCATTGTCCGTAAGTCTGGAAGCTACGTCTTGGTTGGTGTGATCTCCACGCGCATATAGCCTGCGATAGACTACTAGGGGACGCAAAAGGGAGTGTGCACAAAGTTTTGTCATTGCCGTAGTTTAAAGTTCCTTGTGTTGTCTTTGTTTTACTGTTTGTGCATTAAAGCACGTCTACTTAAAAGCCGACTTGCGCCTTAGTAATTACGTATGACATACCACGCCGCTTTTAATTACAAAAAAGATACCTGTTTTGTCATCCGCTTAAAAAACTGGTTTTGGCTTTTGCTCTATTACAAGCAACGAGCAGAACACAAGTGAGGGATAGATAAGACACGTAAGTGGAGGATGGTGCCCGTCTTTTTCTTGTGTCCAGCCCTGTTTTCGTCTTCCGCGTTCTTTCACATATTTGTAGATTGTCGACACAGGCATACCTAGTAATAGCAGGGCTGTCAGCCACAAGATTGTAGGAGTCCTCAGGTAGGCCAATCTGACGATCCAAGCTGATAGGTTCTGACAGAAGGCAGCAGCACTGACACAACACATATAGGGCGCACTGGGCGCTACTTTCCAAGAACTGTAGAATTTTTCAACTCAGCATTGGTAACATGACAATATGCGAGCCAACCAAAAACTAGAAAATGTTTCTGAAATGATTTTTTTTATCAAATATTGTAAGCGTTCACTATGACAGTCAATAAAGCCGCATATCTTTCCTCGGCAGGCTTGAAATTCTCTGCTCTTCGCTATCATCAAAAGCGTTTCACATTATTTTTCTATGGCAGCCTTAACTGCTTTATGCGAGCGATGGAAGAACTTTAAAAGACAGATTTTGCTACGAATCGGAGGAATGAACCATTACCTTGAATATTTTCAAACAGTACCTTAGAATTTTTTTTAATATTAAAAAATGTTATCCAACACTGTTTTATATGGTCTCATTATAGCGCTTCGTTTACCTGCCTCTGCAACGGCAACAGCATGCACACAGCCCCATTCGTTTGCTCCAAGTGAAATGTGCTCTTTTACTGGACCACGTTCTTTCAAATAAATCCGAGTTGCTAGTTACCTCATTCCAGCGTACAGAAACATATGGACAAGGATAGAAGACACCACGAACGCCGGCAGCTAGAAGGTTCACGAGGGACGAGGAAGGATTCACACACATAAAGGGAGGGATGACAAGGCCCAGTGTACTAGAAAGAATATGGCTAAGCGCAGAGAGCTGGACCCAGAACCAACTAGCCCAGCTCTCTACGCTTACTAGTTAACACCCGTCCTGTCCACTTCTCTCCCTGCGTACTGTTCCAGTCGCGGTTCTTTTCACCCTCGGACATGTAGAACCAACTGTCCCAGGAATTTGTCGTGCTGAAATGCACCCCCTTCTTTGCCCCGTGAATCTGGGAATTGCGGAGCTGCTCACGGCGTTGGGGAAAGTGAGGAGCCACGCGTCGAATTTGATCGATGAAATCGTCTTTAGGAGGGAATGCAGAAGGAAGTAAGCGATACATTGGGAATCGCAATTTACTGCCGAACGAATCCGAAAGTAGCAACAGCTTCTCCTCTCAAAGTGAGTGAATCTGGAGAAATCGTCTTCAATATGGCAAGGGTTGAGAGTGACACCATTGCGTTACGGAAACAATGATGTTGTTGTTGCCTGAAAGATGATGGCACATACCCACGGGGGGGGGGGGGGGGGGGGTTGGCCAGGGTTTGGTGCAGATCCAAACAGGAGCAACGAGTTTAGACTGTGAGGATCTTTTTGAGTGCAAAGAAAGCGGTGGCATTAAGCTTGACAAGTGATAGTCCGGGAGTGGGGAAAGAGGCAGGGAAAGGAAGCGAGGAGGGAGGGATACCAAGGCGGAAAAGCAACGAGAGCGTGTCAAAATCAGAACGAAAAATTTTGTAGTTTTTTCGCAACGATAGGTTTTTCTATTGTATACTACTATTTTTTTTGTGGTACGGTAGCTTTTTTTTACAGCACTGCTGAGGGGAGGTTCTTCAGGACTAGTTGGAAAAAAAGAGCATGGCTAGTAACATATACTAAACACCCGTAGAAATATAAAGAAAAATACAACTACAAATAAAGGATCACAGAATTCAGGACACTGCTATATATCGTAACTGTGAGGTGACGTATAGAAGATTAAACTAGGAACGGGAAGACGTGGCTCTCGTAATAAGATGATTGGCTTTCTAGAGCGAAAGCTCTACTTCACTACCGAAGATGCAAAAGTCGTTTCATCCCTAAAGCCGTTTGATCGATCAATAAATAAATTAATTAAATATTGCTGCGACTGTACTTCGAACCCGCTGCTTCACGAAGGTGCAAGAGAGCACTATGATGTCGCCTCATCCGATCACGCCTCGTGCATTGCGCGTCTTCGTGTTCACAACAAATAATACTATCAATCTAATATCGTCGCCAGACATGCCGACGACCCAGCAAAGCAAAACCATGAGCCAACCAGGCTGAACACATGCTTCCCCACGTCTACTCGGTTTAACTATGTTAAAACCCTACCTTTTTTGTTTTTTACCACAGACGTAATTCACGGCCGTCATGAGTACACGAAATTGAAGCAGGGAAAACAAAATTTGCCAAGTTCTCCAACTGAGTTCAAACCGTCAAAAATGCGAGGGTGACGAGATATCTCCAACAAAAGGGCATGGTATCCAGCGCGCAGACGTTCGGGTCAATGAGTGCGCCGGTTGTGTCGGTCATGTAATGAATTTATTCCTTTTTCTTCGAATGCCTTACCTTTTCGTGCCTGCACACATGTAGACAATCCTGACCACTTTCGAAAAAATACTGAACCATAACCTGAAGTCTGCATGGTTAGGCACCATTGCTGAGACAACAGTACACTGTGTCACTGTGTCAGCCTCATAGGGCTTCGTTAGTCTTAAAATAATTAGTGGTGGTCACCTTACTTTAGCCAAAGAGCATAGCATATGTAATGACGTGCTTTATGCCGTGGGAAACAACTTCCGAACGCCGTCGCTCCTTGTAAGTGACCACAAGCATGCCTACATGGGCATAGTCTACCTGCGCCAGGTGACCGCAATGACATATCCCACGGAGCCTCCTATAGCCGGCGCTTAGGTAATGCCCTCTTCTTATTCTTAGCTCACGAGGGCGTGGATAAGTTTCGGGCAACATGCTGAAATAAACCAGCGCGAAAAACACAGAATTAAGAAAAGAGGACAAACATGGCGCTGTCTCGCAAAACGCTCGGAATAAGCGTGGTTTTGTCGGCACCAAAAAATTTCGTAAGGCTCTCTCCTATCCTGGAGTGGCCCCTCAAGCATCACCCATCGGATGTGGTGTTAGGCACAGGACAGGCTATGCGCCTTGTGAGGTATAGGGGTTGTTTACAATGTGCCATTGTCGTGTGCTCGCTACTATATTGGCCACACAGCCAGACAGACGGTTACGTCAATGTGTTGTTTCGAGAGCGTTCTTTGTCTTTAGGTGGTCCAGCAAGCTCGCATTTTTCAGACCATTCCGCCACATGTGGACACGAGGAAATAAATAAAAGCAAAGAAAAAATAACCACGATGAACAATAAATTAAAATAACAGTGGCTTGCAAAATTTTATTTTATTTTGTTATCGTTATCAGTAAACACGGAAAGTTTCTGAGGCCTTTTATATTTGGAGAGGTGGAGGTGATTGCGACAGGCGACCCCCCATTCAGTTAGCTATGTAACACAGAACCTGCATTTCTGCCCTGGCATTATCGCTGAACACCCGTCTGGTTGTAGGTTTTTTGTTTTTGTTTACGCACCCCTTCTCGCATGCGCATACCTCGATATTAAAAATTTGCCATTGTCGTTTAATACATTTTTCAGGTGCGTTACAGCGCTGTGTTTGTCTTCTCCTCTCTGAGCCTGTGTTTTTGGCTCTGGTTTATTTAAGTATGAATCATTTCCAACTAGCCCAGCCCGCCATCCTTACTGATTTCGGGCAAAGGCACGGCGATACTCCGACGCCTCTTAATCCGCACGAATTTTCCTGTTATGGAATGGCTGCAAAGAGAAATATGCGGCCCGGCACTCATGCAGCGAACTCTTCAAGTCATGTGCGGTGGTGTGCGAACTTAGCTGAGCCGTAGATACGAAGCAGTCAGTCATAAATTTCCATTGACGTGCGCTGAATTCCTTGACAGGAGGAGAAGGACCCAAGGGGAAGCGGCGAAGACGCACCGGGAAGAACGGCAGTTGTCCAGAGAGGATGAAAGGAGTGAAATAGAGAACACAATGGTGGCGAAAAAAGAACACGGATTGAGGGAATCGGGAAGGAGGGAAAAGGAGGTGTGCACTACCAGCGCTGTCCAACGGGGTCCTGAGCCTGCCGAATCCGGGTCTCCCTAATCGGACCGCTGCACGGAGTGGCACCTAACGAAGCGAGCGGCCGCACAGCGTCGGCGGGCGGGAGGTTGCCTCCCAGAGGGAAATAAATAATTGCGAGCGGGCGGGTGGTTTGTTTGCAGAGCGCCGCTCGGGAGCCATGATTGAGGGGCACGCAAGGAGG
This sequence comes from Amblyomma americanum, assembly GCF_052857255.1. NCBI lineage: Eukaryota > Metazoa > Arthropoda > Arachnida > Ixodida > Ixodidae > Amblyomma > Amblyomma americanum. The sequence continues at coordinate 54,764,888 of NC_135498.1, read as the reverse complement.
TCTGCCGCGCAGTGCTGACGCTGCCTCCTGCGGCCCTAACTACATTCAGCTAAGCACAGCGCGAATGGGGTCATGTCACGTGGGCCGCCTTCGGTGCCCTGGTAAGATGCTAGGCTCTTCCCTGTAACGTAGGCAGCGCAGAAGTGCGAGAACATTAAAGAGAGAGAGAGAGATAGAGAGTACCTCCAAAAGGCTCTACCCTCCCTGACAAATATGAAAGCCTGCTGGCAGTCGCCACCGCCACAGTTAGAAGGGAGCCCCTCTTGCCATCCTTTCACCCATTCGTTGCGTTTATGTACTGTTGTATTGTCACGAGTGCAATGGCGTTACGGAACGCGTGTTTCACCACCACGGTTGCCGTCGAGTTGGAGGGCAGGAGCTCTGGCCTACCCCACGCGCTGTTTTTCTCTGATAAGGACACGCGCAGCTGGTATTAGTGCGCATCCATTTGTGCCTACATGTTTCACTCTGTTGTAACAGCTAACTGACTTTGAATCGCCAGCTATGGAAACTTTTCCACTTTGCTGCCACGGTAACAGACCGGTGGAAAGCGAGTGCAAGAACAGTCGTTTATCCTGACTGTCCAAGAATGTAGAATTCTAGTCTCGAAACCCGTTTATTGTGAATTTAGGTCTAAGTACGAGTAAATGATCTTAGCTAATGGCATTGCCGCGTATGACTGCATGTGGAATGATAGATCAATCACAATCTCTAGAGCAACAAAGTACAGGTATTAGGCGATTAATTAAAAGATGATTACGACATCTAGCCGGCTACAACTATGCTGCTTAGCTAGCTAAATACGTCTAAAAATAACAGCAGCCAATCCCAGAACCACATTTGAGCTGAGTTCGAAATTGCTAGTATTACGGTGAGGGTGAGCATAAGCAGAGTTAGCCAACGTGTGCGGATCGCTGTCATTATTATATCTTTTAATGCGAGCATTAGAAGCTTTATGGGACCAAAATGCGTCGTCGGTCATAAAATTCGCCCATTGGATACAGGGAAGTGACGTCATCAGACCGGAATATGTCCACTGGTAGGAGGAAGGTGACGTCACCAGACGGGAGAATTCCCATTGTCTAGAAAGAAGTTACGACACTAGACAGGAACTGACGTCAGCAAACGGAAGGAGATATCACTTGCGCTAAAGGCAGCGACAGCTGATAATGCTACCGCATTGCCAACACATAACAGAACTAGGTGTCCTGCGGATTATTTTTTTCACTAATGTCCTTTCTGTTGACGCTATAGCTATATGATGGACGCGCATAGACGTATATTCAAGTGCACAGAAATCCACATTTATTAGCAGCCGCCGCAAGTGGCTGATGCGAAAATCAATCATAGCCCTGGAAAGCCGATACACCACATTTCACTTCCTCTGCACGAAGATTGCGTAGCTATAGCTTTCAGTCCGTAGCAGACTGAGCTGGAAAAAGCGTAGGTTGTCTTGCTGTGGTTTGGAGAGCAATGTACAGCTCCTAAAGCATAATACACGAACCTGTCGTTGATGAGGCTTAGAAAATGTAATTGTACACTAAATGAGTACACTACATTAAACTAGGTTGATAAATTAGTGTCCCAAGAGTACGTTTCTGTCCCTTGTGCTCATAACAAAGCTTTTTTAAGCCAGAAAATTGCGTAAAAACAAAAGATTGCAGCGACGCTGAATTAAAAATTCGTTAACTCAGCCTGGTCAAATGGAATTTTTACTGTCATAATCGATCCATCGCTTTCAACACTATTTCTAATAGAAATACCCTAGAAATAAGAAGATTCTCGGCAAACACAGCCAAGATACGACAACGCGAAGCGTCGCTGGCTTCGCATGCCACGAAGTCAGCCTGCGTGAAGTCTTTGGTTGCGGTAGCTCCGTCCTGCCTCTCGCATCGTCATCCACCATTTATTCTAACGAGAAACAGTGATATTTAACCCTTAAGACTGAAGACTTAACACTTAAGACAACGAGGAGCTGTTGTTGTTCAACGGAATCCCCTTGCGTTTCGTTGAGCAACGCAACTCACTGAAGAAACAGCGCACTGACAGCCATGTGGTCATAAGTGCATGCTTCCTCATTACCGCTTCATAGCGCGACAAAGAGGACCTTTTTACAACTTACATCTCAGCTGCACAAATGAACTTGCAGCGCATCCACATTGACTTGTACACTTCTGTTTTATTTCAAAATCAGCGTGCCTTTGAATGCATGCTAATACTTCCATGTAGCTTATGTTAACCTCCCCCAGGATGAGGGGCAGAACAACTTTGATTAATCTAATAGTCTTGCCATTGGGACTGTGTTTAAAAGGAGATAACATAGTTCCCCCTTTTCCCTAGTCAGTGTCTCTCTCTGTCTGTCGTTACTTAAAACAAAAATAAAGACAAACTTCGGCTACGAATCTTGTCTTGTGGGTGTCTCCCACCCGCTCGTTTAGATGCTCGTGCCTCTACGCACGCCAACTCATCAGTTATTCCATCAACGTTAACCGCTTATACTCCTGGGAGCGTGTGTTTCATCCGCTGCTATTTTAGATGCGGTTATACATTCTCCACCTTTCACGGCGCCTGAAGGGAAAATTAAGATGGCAGAGCGCCAGGGTTATTTTGTTGCAAAACAAGGGGGACCCGCAGCTCGTTGGCGGGAATTAGCGAACGCCCCTCTCGGAAAGAAAAAATTAGAGCGATAACGGGGAGGCGAGGAGGCGAGTTCACAAAGAAAGAAAGAAAGAAGGAAGGAAAGAAGGAAAGCATGAAAGAAAGAAGGAAGGAAAGAAAGAAAGAAAGGAAGAAAGAAAGAAAGAAAGAAAGAAAGGAAGAAAGAAAGAAAGAGATAAAGAAAGAAAGGAAGAGAAAAAGATTGGACGTCTGTGTTCGTCAGGGCTGAAGGCATTCCGCGTATAATTTGCGCGAAAACTACGCCTGCGTGTTTCCTGTTGTTTCATGCGCCAGTAGAAATTTTTCTTTATTTCTTGGGCCTTCTTTCTTGGGCCTGTAGAAATTTTCCGCCTATTTTGTCGCCTCCCCGTTTTTAGTGTGTGCCACAATCCTCCAATTGCAGCGCTTGCGTTGCTCTCGAATGATGTTAGGTGAAAGAACGAGAGATGATGATCCGAGTGCACGCCATTAAAAAATCCCCCTGAAGGAAGGCAAAAAAAAAGAGAACGAGGCTGGAGAATAACTCAAACCGTCTTGCTGCTCATGCCACCTCAGCTCCCATTGTAGCTTAAGAAGCCTGCGCGCGCTGCGTCAGCATCCTATGCGCCAGCAGCGTATGCATCAGCTTCGTCCGCCGGCGTACCGCGAAGCGTTGAAGCGAACACCACTACTTCTGGGAAGACTGCATTTCTTTCAGTTGCATTTCTCCCATCTTTCTTCCCGGGACTACCGACTTCGAGCAAAGGAAGATAAAATGCTGTTTTCTTTTCTACTTTTTTTCTACGGTAGTGAGCTGCGCGAACGAGCTGTGGCAAAGCAGCAAGCCGCCTGTTAGAGAACTCTGCACTGTTGCTGTTCCTGTGATGCCAAAGAGACCGAACGAAAGCGCAAGCGCGGGCGCTGTTGTGCAGCCAGACAAAGGAGGGAATGCGTTCGTCGAACCAGCACAGGAAGTCCGCACTCTATCCCGTTAAAACGGTGCAGTCTTGCGGAGGCTTGTACTTGTTCCGACCAATCGGGAGAATTCCATGCAAGAATGGTCATCCCTTCGACTGACTTGTGCACTTCAAATGTAATAAACCAGCGCGCGCGGCGTCGCCGAATCGCGTATTACTGCGGCACGCGAGCACCCTTGCACACTCGACCCACCGATGGCTGACGCTAGCCCTAGCTGCCACAGGGCTGCACGCATTAAAGGGGGCGGAGTATGCTGAAGAGTCAAAATGTAAAGAGCCGATGGAAGCGGCCGACCGCCGCCGCCGCTAGAAACGCCGTACAGCCTTCCGAGCAAATCCGCCGCAAAGCAGCCTCTTATATCCGCGTTGTTCTCTGCTCGCGAAGCAGGGATGCTCGCTTTATCCGCTGTATCGGCAAAAAGCAGCAATAAATTGGAGTGGATTAGCGGCACGCGCTCACACAACATGGTAGCGGTACACAGTGAGGGCCAAACAAGCGCCGCGTTCGTATCGGTTTCAGCCGGAGTATTTCTCGCCCCCGATACAGAAACTACACTGTGTGGTTACTATTTTTCATTCACTTGAAAGTTGCCCACTACGCTAAGCACGAAGTTTCGCGCGGGGTTGGGGGGGTTGGCAGCAAAGTCTTTGTTTTTCTGTCTTTCGGTTTCTGGCTGTCTATCTAGCCTCTTCTCTGTGACTTTTCGTGGCTTCAGGATTGTCTGTCTTGTGTATTCACAACATTTCTTCCTCCCTACGGGGTATGCCTTCCCTTTGTGTGCGAGGCTGGAAGCCTTTGTTGTCTGTAGCCCAGAGCCTCTTGTAACCTCCTTTGATGTCAGCGGGACTTCACGAAAAGGAAGGCTCCTTCGTGCACTTTCTTTCCCATTATTTGTGTTTGTTTGGAATTTTCCACCAACCTTCTACCCTAACTCAGCGGCAAAATAGATCGATGCCACACTTAGCAGGGCTTTATTAGAGTGACTTTTTTTTTGTGCGGGGCATTTTCTTTACTAACGTTGGTCTCCTGCCGTCTAGCAGAATACATGAAAGGAGGCAAGGTCATTTTATTATTTTATGGAAGCCCGCAGAAAAAAGTGCATTGCCTTCACTTGCGTTTGTTTATTGTACCCTGGAGCTTATTCACTAAGTCTGCTTCTGCAACCCTTTATTTGTTGTTTGTTCCATAAACGCGAAGCGAGGGATTTTTTAAACTTATTAGAGTAAGTCAGAATATATCTTCCACCTCACCCTTACATCCTGATTCCTACCTTTCTTTCCATGCTTCTTTCTTTCATTCGGATGAATGAATTCCACTCGAGGGACCGCCTTTCTTTAAATGGGCTGAAGAACGCGGAAGCAATATAAATCTCCAGAAAGTCATTTCCCGATGCCGCAACCTCTATATATTTTGCAGAAATTTTTGGTTTCCAACTTACACTGAGCCGCGTTATATCTTCAACAAATTATATAGGTAGGTATAGTATGAATAGGTAGTATAAATATTTTGGACTTCTGTTCCAAAGACGGTGTCTTACTCCCTTGTGTGTTGTGTTGTGTTGTGTTGGGTTTAATGGCACATAAGCAGCTAAGGCTATCATGCGCCAGGCTCAAGGTATATGAACACTTTTCTGTAGGTGGGAGGAAACATGGTTGGGTAGAGGACTTAAATTGCTATTTCGTTCTGGTAGTAATAAGAGAAAGAAGAAATTTTATAAATGGCTAAAAATAAACGCTTTCAAGAAGGTCAGATAACCTCAGTAGCCATCCTTGGCTGGGCAAGGATCCCGAGGCTCCCAACCATTCAAATAACCACCTCAGCCCTCTTCTCATGGAATGAGAAAATGGCTGAAATGCATCCCATTTTAAAGCAAAGCTGTGGATCAAAGTTTACAGTTTCTGAAGAACATCTGCTTCTTTTAAAAAGCTAAAAACGGAAGATATGTTAACAATGGCATTTTCGCCTAAAAGCAGCGCTGGGTGTAAAGGAATGTATTCATTATAAAACTTCGTAAAGTGCTTATTTCTTAGTTTTTCGAGTTTTCCACACGAAAATAAAATATGGTTTATTGTTAGTTCGTCTCCACATCTTTCACAACGAGGTTTGTCTTGTTTCGTTAGTAAGAAATTATGTGTAATGTGTGTATGTCCAATGCGGAGACGACATAAAATTACTTCAATAAATAGTTCCTGGTGCCTACAGGTCTTCCATTCACCCAGGACAGGTTTTACAAAGTGCAGCTTGTTGTTAACCTCGTTGTCCCAAGAGGCCTGCCATTTTTCTCTCAATTTATTCTGGACTGACTTGATGCAGTCCTTATGCGGTATGTTTACTGGTTTTATTTTTGCGTTAAGGGCAAGTGCGGCGCTTGCATCAGCCCTCTCATTTCCGCTGATGCCCACGTGACTGGGAACCCAGCAAAACTTTATTGTATGTCCTTGTGAATAAGCTCGTATTACATTATGTATTATGTTTCCTATTAAGGGTTCAGTTGCATTTCTGGGGTTTATTGCTGTAATTACGCTGAGAGAGTCACTGTAGATAACACTGTTCTGTATGTTTTTCTTCAATATTTGTTCTACAGCTAGAGCAATGGCGTAGCATTCTGCTGTAAAGATTGAAGCGCACTGAGGCAGCCTGACTACTTTTTCCCATTTCCCTTGCACTATCGCGCTCCCTACATAGAGTGCTGTCTTAGAGCCATCTGTGTAGAAATCTGTGCAATTCTTGTATTTTTCAATTACTCCAAGAAACTCTTGCTGTATATATTCCAGTGGGGTATGTCTTTTTTGAATGTGTGTCAGTGCGAAATCGCATACACCAGGAAACAAGTACCAAGGTGGCAACCTATCGGGTCTCTGGGCAACATCAGGAAGTGCATCAAGTATGTTTATTTCTTCGCATATTTCTTCAAAGCGGAGGAGCAATGGTTTTACAGCTTGAGGTTTGTTGGTGAACAGTGTTCTGGATGGGCATTTTGTAACTATGGTGTAACAAAGATGTTTCGGTAGCGACCTTATTTTCAGTACGTGTGCACAGGTAAGCATTGTTCTCCTGTTGGTGAGGGTCGGTTCATTTGCTTCTACGTGAAGGCTATTTATGGGTGATGTTCTGTAAGCACCAGTTGAAAGGCGCAACCCGAGGTTTTGTACTGGATCTAGCTTTTTAAGGTATGATGGCCTCGCAGACCCATACACTATGAATCCATAGTCTAACGAAGAGCGTACTAGAGAGCGATAGATGTGCAATAGGCACCTCCTATCGGATCCCCAACGCTTCCGTGAGAGTACTTTAAGTATATTCAGGGATTGGGTGGCTTTCTTTTTTAAGGTGTTTATAAGTGGTAGAAACGTTAGCTTTTTGTCAAAAGTTAAGCCTAAAAATTTGTGTTCTTGTTTTACTGGAAGCGTGGTGTCGTTCAAGTGGAGGGTGGGATTAATCTGCAGTCCTCTCTGCAGCGAGAAAAGAACCGCAACAGTTTTCTGTGGAGAAAACCTAAATCCATTTCTGTCTGCCCAAAGTGTTAATTTGTTTTTTGTGAGTTGTAGTTGTCTCTCACAAGTTGCCAGGCTAGAAGATGTGCACGCAATTTGAAGGTCATTAACGTAGACCGAGTGCATAATGGACTGTGGAATTATACTGGTTAAAGAATTCATTTTTACTATGAACAATGTAGTACTTAAAATGCATCCCTGAGGAACGCCGTTTTCCTGAGTAAAATTATTTGAGAGGGTTGCGCCGAGACGAACTTGGAAAGAACGGTTGGATAAAAAGTCACTCAAATATTTCAGCATCCTCCCGCGGATACCAAGCTCTGCCAGGTCGCGAAGAATCCCGAACCTCCAGGTCGTGTCATATGCCTTCTCCATATCGAAAAAAACTGAAAGGCAGTGTTGTCTGTGTATAAAGGCCTCTCGGATTGTGTTTTCCAGGCGGATCAAATGGTCGACTGTGGAACATGTTTTTTTAAAACCACATTGGTGGAAATCAAGAAGCTCTCGGGATTCTAGAATAAACATTAATCTAAAATTTATAACACTCTCAAAAGATTTGGCAAGACAGCTTGTAAGGGTTATAGGCCTGTAACTGTTAGGGGAGGTTGGTGGCTTTCCTGGTTTTAGAAATGGAACAATAATGGCTTGTTTCCAAGCAGCTGGTATTTTCCCTACTACCCATATTTTGTTGAAAAATTTTAACAGAACTTCTACAGATTGCTCAGATAGATGGGACAGCATTTCATAATGAATTTCGTCGGGGCCTGGTGCAGTTTCTTTACCTATCGACAGTACTCTCCGTATTTCTTGAAGTGTAATCAAATTATTGTAAGGCTCGTTTGTGCTGCCTGCCGTAGGGAGTCTTTGTTTTTCGGTTGTGTTTTTGTATTTTAAGAATGACTGTGTATAGTGGGAAGAACTAGAAACTATAAAAAAATGTTGCCCCAAAATGTCTGCTTGTTCTTTAATACTTGTCTGAATTCCAGGATCCGTCAGCAGAGGAAGGGTGAATGGGGAATAGCTGCCATTTACTTTCCTGACCTGCTCCCACAGTTTTTTTGATGTTAACGAGCTGTTTATGGACGACACATAATTTTGCCAAGACATTTTTTCCGCGTTCCGCCGTATATATCGGGCTTTAGCTTTTGCCTTTTTGAAAGTTATTAGATTTTCGTGAGTAGGATACCTACGAAATACACCCCAGGCCTTATTTTGTTGTTTTTTGGCTTCCCAACATTCTCGCGTCCACCATACCTTGTGGTTCTGGCGCACCACGCCTGTGGACAGGGGAATAGCTAGCCGTGCAGCATCGATGATACGCTTTGTAAGAATTTCATTGATTTCATCTATGCTAAGTGTTTCTGAGTAAATGTCCTCTAATCTGGCCTTTTCTCTAAACAACGCCCAATCAGCTAGATGTAGCTTCCATCGCCGTGGTTTGGTTGGGATGACAGCAGGTGAGGATGATAGGCTTATAAAAACTGGTAGGTGATCACTCCCAAACGGGTTGTCTAAAACGTCCCACTTAAAATCACTAAAAACAGAAGGTGAACAAAAAGACAGGTCTAAACTGCTCATTTTCCCAGACGTTGGGGAACAGTAGGTGGCCTTTTTCGTATTTAAAAGACATACATTATTCGTCAGGATAAAATCGATTATTTGACCTCTAGCGTCACAGCGTTCGCTTCCCCATAGGGAGGAGTGAGCATTAAAATCCCCAAGTAACAGATATGGCTCCGGAAGTTCTCTGATCAGTTGCTGTAGATCATGGAGTGTTAACGTAAAATGTGGAGGAATGTATACGGAACAGATTGCTAGTATTTTGTAGCTTACGATACTGACTGCAACCGCCTCAAGTTTTGTTTTGAGTTTAATTTCTTGAGCAGGGACACCGCTTTGAACGACTATCGCGACGCCTCCCGATAGCCGATTTGCCTGCTCTCGATCGCGTCTAAAAGTTTTATAATGTTTCAGGATATGTACATGTTGTGGACCAAGATTGGTCTCCTGAAGACATAAAGCTGTGGGTAACATTGACCCTAAAATATGTGTTATATCGCTGTAATTCCGCATAAGTCCTCTACAATTCCAATGGATTAAAAAAGCCATGTTTATGTTTTTGAGAGGAAATGAAAGGGGATTTACTTAAGTAGTGGGCCCGTTATTAGGGGCCTGTCTTTTTTCCGCTCAAGAGAGCTAGCTGTTCCGCCGCTGTAATGGAGGCGGAGTGGGTGTTGTATCCATCACCTCAACAGAGGTGCTGGAGGACCGCGCAGCCGCGGTTGTGTTAGTTTCAGGCCTCTCCCGACGGGGGGAGGTCCTGCGGGATGCCGACCCATGGACCGGCGGTCCCTGCTTTGGCAGTGACAGGGCAGCTTTCGCTGACCCTGCCTGGGGCGTGGATGGCCCTGCCATAGGCTCGGTGGGAGCGGCCTTGGCAGGTGCCGGAGTGCTGTGCGGTGCTAAGCCCCTGCGCACCACATCAGCGAAGTTTTGTTTTGCTGTGAAGGAGAATGTGTTTGTAAGCGCAAAACGCCTTCTCGCTTCTTTAAAAGAAATGTTTTCTTTGGTCTTTATGGTGATAATTTCTTTTTCTTTCTTCCAGGACGACACGCCCTCGAGTATGCAGCATGTTCTCCTTCACAGTTTGCACAGCACAGGGCTGCGTCACATACATCAGACTGGTGATCGTTAGAGGCACATTTTGCGCAAGTTTTACGACCGCGGCAGCTCTGTGAGCCGTGGCCGAACCTTTGGCAGTTGAAACACCTGCGAGGATTTGGTATGTATGGTCGTACATTGATTTTCAAATATCCCACGTCGATTGTGTCGGGCAGGGTGCTGGTGTTGAACGTCAGGATCATGTCTTTTGTGCCTATTTCCTTGTTGTCCTTCCGGATTTTGATTCGGTGGACATCTATGACGTCTTGGTCGATGAGCCCTTCGAGCATTTCTTTTTCAGTTATGTGAAGAAAATCATTTTCCGATATTACGCCTCGGACAGTGTTTAGTGAGCGATGAGGCGTCACGGAGACCGGTATTTCCCCTATAGACGTTAAGTTGGAGAGCTTAGAATGTTGGACATTGTCACACAGTTCGAGCAATAAGTCGCCACTGGCCATTTTTGACAGCTTATAGCCAATGCCTAGGGTTTCAGTCAAGCACTTTGACACAAGGAAGGGGGATATTATTCTCGCCTGTTTATCTTGTTGTTCACTGTGGATCACATGATATTTGGGGAAAGTTACATTTCTTTTTTGAAAGAAGTTGTCTGCCTCGTTCCGCCCTCTTTTGAGAGAGCGATCAGGTTTTGAAAGTTGGGGAGCCATAAAAAAAACTTTGTTTTGCGGTCATGGTGCCAGCCACCCACCACGGAGTCCAACAAGGGGACGGGACAGGAACTTGATAGCAAGTCCTGCCCACGCCAGCTGTACACCTCAACTATAACCAAATATGACGCAACTCAGGGTAGTTGGTCACACAAGGTTAACCCTCGCCGCCAGGAAAAAAGGAAAAACTAAGAAGTGAGTAGGATATAGGAGAGTTGTGAGACAGAGATAGGAAAGTGAAAGATGAAGAGGAGGATAGGAAAAGGCGACTGCCGATTCCCCCCGGTCGGGTCAGGCCGGAGGTGCCGTCTGCAGGAAGCTGGGGCCAAAGTGGTGTGTTGCCTTTGCCAAGGGGCCTTAAGGGTCCAAACGCTCGGCATCGGCTCAACTACCAGGATCCCCTTTTCCCCGGACACGGCGATGCCACGCACGGCGAGGCGCGGGTGCTCGGGTCCGTGGTGATGCACAGTTCACCATCATCCCCTTTCGGGGATGTCCCTGCGGATGCTCGGGAACCCGCGGTGTCGCCACTCACCGTCGCGACGCCTGCAAGCTGCAGGCGCCCCCCTGCGGGGCTTACTCCCTTGAATTTTAACTGACGCATACGTCACTTCCCTGTGCTATGCCACCTTTTGGAAACAAGGTTGCAGTACAAAAATACATGGGCGCTGGAAAGGAAAGTTAGAAATGATAAGGAAGACATTTGGTGAAGATAATTGTATCTGCATCTTCAAAATTCATTCAGCATGTATGAATTCTTCATATCGTCAACCTAACTTGCACCTGACACCTCGAGCCAAACTCCTTTTGAATCATTCAGGTAGAGAACGTGTCTCTACCTAACTTAACAGTGACCGCAGCCTCAGTCTCCAAAAGAGACAGGCTTTTATGTTTACAGCAGACATCGTGCACCATCAGAATCGCGTTATGAGCACGCCTTCATGTTCGGGTCAGCTGCGTGCTAGGTTCTTTAGTAATTGGCAGTGCGCTCAACACATCGATGGACTTTAAGCAGTGGCAGTGCATTATATAGCCACCTTTACAAGTGGTCTGACACAATGCTGGTTCCAGGCAAATCGGAGACCAATCATTGTCCGCCACAAAACGCTAAAGCCGGCGAAGACATCAGGAGTACTTTTGAGAATTTTTATTGTTACGCACTCAGCATCACTGGAATCTGACTGATGAATGGCAGCGTTCCAAAGCAAGAACAGGTTTGTTTTAGAAGCCGAATGAATGTTCCCATCGGTCTAAACCAAATGCCAAAGGAGACGAACTTGGTTTAATGAATCGAGTCTCGGTTCCAGGTCTACTGCATTCGCTGCTCCTTGCGTTGCATTTCTTAGGTCTCCCAGTGTTCCTGCGAAGGCAACGCGTCCTTCAGGAGGAGAAAATTGCCATTTCTATGGCGCCCCAAATGGGTCCGCTTGGAACGATATTCAGGGTGGAGATCGGCACAGAGTAAGAAAGGAGAGCAGGTCTGCTTTAAATTGAAATGCAGCGGTTTTCGCAACGCGCATAATACTTGCCACGGGAAACGAAATGGGATTCAGCGTTCATAAAAATGCACAAGGCAAGGCTTTGAGGAAATGAGCATCTGAGAATTGCCAGTGAGAAATCCGGTGCTTTATAAACACGTGAGGGCTCCACAAGAATAAAAAGAGAAAAAAAAATGTTGCTCGCATCGATTTCTCTATGTAATTTAAAGCAACAAAAGAAATACGTTGACATTGATGATGATTATGGATTTTTATGGCGCAAAGACATCTGTGGCCAAAGAGCGCCATGGCACAAGGTGTTTTCGTTTACTCAAGGCGGGGTGAAAGACCCATACTCTAAGCATTTCACCCCAGATATACCGAGCACCAGGCCAGGGGAAAGGTTGTACGCATTGTATCACCGGTGGGTACCCGGTGGCACTGGGGATCGAACCCCGGACCACCCGCATACGGGGCGAATGCTCAACCACTTCGCCACCGCTGCGGTCACACGTTGACATTAACGTCGTAGCGGTGAAAAATGTTTTCTAATTGTATTTCGTGACTAAGCCTGCCCAGAATAAGAGGACTTAAATATACACAATAAAGAAATTTTTATTTAAATTTTTCTGTAGTCAGTTAAGCAGTCACGTGATATAAATATCTGAACCAGAACTAGGGGACCTCATTAGGTATTCACTTCCCAAGGCCATCTTTAGCATCAAATGGACGTCAGCCGCCCAAAACAAGGCGACTTGAGCTTGAGGTGAGCTCGGCGGCAGCATGGATTTTCTTATGGGATGGCATCGAATGAACGCCAACATCAGCCATGATTTTGAGGTTTATTCCGGTCATAATTCGTGAGGTCGACTTGCACGATCGGACCTTCTCGCACTGGCCATGGTTTTACTCTGTCGGTGTAGAAGACTCTGCTGAAGAGGGCTGTTCGAAACAACAGAACACCGAAATAATGCGCTGCGCGATGAGTGGACAGTGGTTACACTGATCAGATCCAGTAGTAGGGCAAGGCAAAATCTAATGCAAAAAAAAGGCTTGGATTTGAATATCTGCGGTTGAGAAAGGCATTAATGCGCAAGCGTTATCGATACTCGAACAATTCTACATCGGCAGGTATAAGAGTTCTCTGTAGATTACATTTCGTCATGTCTGGGTCACCTAAACAAGGTCAAAGAAACATAATAAAGAAGCGATCTCTTCAAAATGTCATTTTCCCTCATTTATTAGGAGAGGAATCTCCTTGATAGTGGTGTCGCAACTGTCGTATCGAATAATAAATTTGTTGCAATGCTGAATAAATTATTCATCTTGCCATATTCTGATTGTTGTGTTATCCACTTGCACTATGTTTTGTCTTCCTGGCATATTCTGATTGCTTTGTTATCCACTTTCACTATGTTTCCCTTTCCCCTTGCAGTGCCATACTGGCGCTGTGGGTACACTGATAAATGAATAAATGAATAGGTAAGACAGGTTCTCTGGTACAGGTGGCGGAAGGTCTAAAGTGCCTCTGCCTTCGTTTGAATATCTCAGATAAACAAGATCGGGTTGTTAACATCGTATCTGCAAACTATTAGAGCGACGAGCACCCTGGAAGGCGCTAAAATTTAAAATGAGAGGACGTTCGCACTCTCGACATTTCGAATCTCGTCATTCTCTACGCTGACGCTCAAGTCTTCAACGTGATGGCACATGGAATAAATCCTCACTGGTCCATGATTTTCAATGAGTGGCTAATAACTGGCTACGTATCGTCGTCTGCTTTTTGCGCTCACTCATGAACGTTTAGGTCGTCAGTTGGGTATACAAAAAATAAAAGTTTTCTTACCATAGTACATTTATGTCGTCGCGTTATGTGGTTCTTCTGTCATTTGTTCATCGTTTTTCATGTTTATTTCTTCTGATTTTACCGCGTAAAAGGACACACATTCTCAGCAAAAAGCAATTAGCGTGTCTCTGTGCCGCCTGTGCCTCCACACTCGAATACATTGCACATACACTCATGTAAAAAAAGTTCGCAGAAGCTTTACCAACGTAATTTTCCGGTTGGAGTGCTCTTGAACCTAGCCACGTCAAACTGATTGGATGTTCACCGAACTTTGCATTTGCAACCAACTCAAAAGTTTGAACAGTTGTCGTATCTTGGGCACTAAGTTCTTCATTTTATGTGTTATAGTAAGCTATCAGTAACTGTTTAAGTTTTCTAGAATGCGCCATCTGACAAGTCTTATGGGGCAGGTGAGAACTTGTACGCCCAATAACAATCGCGATGTCACTAAAGAGGAAAAAAAACTATAGTCAATAATGGCTCATTGAGATGTGCTTGTGCACAAGCAGGGCTAGTGTCGCAATTGCTTCTCACATGGGTACATCCTCGCCCCCCTCACATATGCATACGCACATGCACACATGCATACGTGCACACACACGCAAACGTACGGATGGAAGAATCGACGCGCGCACGCCAGATGAAAGTATGTATCAGAAGATGTCTCTGGTGCGCACGCAGGCACTGCACAAACGCGTTGCAAGCAGACGTTCCCGAAGACTCCTGACTAAGTGTTGCCTTTTATTTTCTTTCAGGGGTTAGGCTGAGGTTGTTCTTGAGTCTCCGACCCATCTGATCACGTGGGCCACATTGGCAAATAGCTGGCTTGAGCAGGCCAGCACCCGAAAAAAGGAAGAGGAAAGGAGAAATGGGCGAAAACAGCGGACTGCTCAAGGCGCCCATGAAAACAAATTTTCTTCTGCCTTGAAAGTGGTTAAGGTAAAACAGCGTCCCAAAGCTAACGACAGTCATGATTCCTACCTCTCTATTAGAACAGAGAGTATAACCGGTAGTTGACTCGCAAATCACACACAATGATTTACGGCATGTGACAGTGTCAGCATCGAGAAATAGGCGCAGTACGAGTACGAAGAGAAATGAAACCGAGAGCTGAAATGTTTGGGGCCAGCAGGCCACAGGAGAATGTATCAGCCAAATCAATCAATCAATCAATCAATCAATCAATCAATCAATCAATCAATCAATCAATCAATCAATCAATCATTTATTCAATCAGAAGATAATTATTATAAATCTATCATTTAAATTGTTTAGTAAGTACGTACGCTTAATTTATTTAATCAACCAATACGCGCTATTCCAAAGTAAAATTGCTCACCCATTTTGGCTACCAGCGCTCGCTGAGTCTTCTTTTCACAAGGTCGTGGGTTCGAACTAGACCGCAACGGCCGTATTTTGATGTAGGCGAAATATACAAATGCCCATGTGCCCCTTGATGTCGGCACCCTTTAAATAATTCCAGGTGGTCTAAATTAATCCGGAGCCTTCCACTACGGCGTCTTTCAGCCGCTTCGGGACACTAAAACACCAGAATCCACAATCGAGTCCGTTATCTTACAGCCAGATTCAATACGAGAATTTCCACACTCGCGTAAAACTGTCTCTTAGAATGCCCCAGCTTAGTCGCCAGCACCAAACAACCAGGAAGCCAACAGCCACCGAAACGAAGGAGCATAGAGGGCGTTTCGATTTTTTGAATACGTGGTTTTTGATCAGTGAGAGAATAATGCTGTAATTAATTTATCGCTTCAAGATAATGTTGTAGTGAGAACCCCATTTCCTTTTCCTTGTCTGCTCATCCAGATAGACTATAAAACAAGTAGTTCCGTCACAAATAGGCCTCGCTCGCAAGACTGGAGGCAATGCAGGTCCGTGACAACCTGGGCTACGTACACCGGGCAATTAAATCTCGGCGAGAGATGGACAGACCCGAGAAGTTCATCGCTTAAAGGACGAGGTCAAAGTGGGGGCTGCCGCGTGCCTGTGGTGTCAAATAAGTTGCTCACAGGCAAACACGGGTGCGGTCGATTCCGACTGCGAGGACACCCCTTCACCTAACCTTGCGTAGGAACGCACGGGATTCTGTGCGGCCTATTGCGCCGAGAAAAAGCAGCCCCTCTGGGCGCTCGGGCGAAGCTAATCGAAGCAAGCACGGTTGGTTCAGAGACAGAGCGGAAAGAGAATGGGTGCAAGGAATGTCCCCGAAATCGGCTTCTCCACGGAGACGCTCAACCACGCGGATATCCTTTTCTATATCTACAAGGCTTCTATCGATGACGCCGTCTTTCTGGTGTACATGAGCCTTGCCAACGGCGTTGGTATCTATGGTAGCTTCATTTGCCGAGTCATTTTTGTACCTTCTCTCTTTGGTTTCGCCACTCGTAATATGTGGTTGCCTTAAGTGCGTCCACGCCCAATGTGGTCAAATCACAAACTCGTGTCGTTCTCGACCTGGTCAGCTCATCAGAGCTGAAAACGTGACGACAGCGCAAACTGCACGTTTGCAGAGGTAAGGACACGTGCCAAGACCATTTACATGTTTTGTGTTCAGGAGCGCTGGTTTAATATTACTCAAGTGTAGAGCTTATAAGGCTCGTCGTTTCTGTTTCTCGTACGATTGCGGCTGTCTCGTCTGTGGTGATAATAATAATAATAATTGGTATTGGGGGAAAGGAAATGGCGCAATATCTGACTCATATATCGCTGGACACATGAACCTCGCCGCAAGGGAAGATATAAAGGAGGGAGTAAAAGGAGAAAGGAAGAAAGAGGTGCCGTAGTGGAGGGCTCCGGAATAATTTCGACCACCTGGGGACCTTTAACGTGCACTGACATCGCACAGCACATGGGCGTCTTAGCGTTTTGCCTCCATAAAAAACGCAGCCGCCGCGGTCGGGTTCGAACCCGGGCGTCTGTGGTGCGGTCTGTACTTGTTTTGAGCAAAGCGCAGACAGCGCTTCCCGAAACGAAACGATCTCGACAATAGTTGAAAGATAATTAGGATAATGAGAACGGGGCGGCATGTGCAGTAGCCACGGTGCCGCATTGATGTAAAAAAAAAACGCGAAAAATTACGGTAATGTTCAAGCAGCTTCGACGTGCGGTCGGTTAGACGCGCCAGCCAATCAGCCCGGCAGTGCAGTCTACCGTACAGCGTGCTATGTATAGACTCGCCGGGAATTAGCATACAACTCTGATATAGCTTTATCAAGAATTGTGCAAATCGATACCACGCATGTTACACCTTGAAACGAGGACCAAACCACGCTCGAGTCAAGCATTAAAAAATAAGGAAGAACCTTTTTGTGATCGTTCTTCCCGCCCTCACCCAAAGCAGATTCTTGTTCGCCCCGCGGGACACGCTCGAGAAGGGAACGCGAGCTCCTATCGTGCTCTGTCCATCCAGACAATGCCGGCGACATCTGGGTTAATAGAATTTTTCTTGGGAGATGCGAATAAAGCGGCCAACGCAACGTCCAGTCGACGGGCGACACGCCTGTGTGCAAGATAAACGCCCCGGGCGAGGGCCAATGACAGCGGGTGGTGGCCGGAGGAGAATAGAAAGCCGCGTGTGCTTCGTTTGAGTAGGCCCGCTTTGCACATTGACTGGTCCCCTGCTGCGTCGAATGACGAGAGATGTTGAATGCGAGCGATGATGGTTTTCTTTGTATCCCAGTAGAACAGTGTGGGTCTTACGGCCTTCCCTTGAGGCCTGAAATGCTATTTGCCTATTTGTCATCGCTAGGCAGAAATGAAATATTGGTATGGACCTGGGCTAGCAAAATAAGATACCCAGCCATTTTGGAAAAACGCATTTTTCAACGAGAAAGAGGTTATGAACGAAATTGTTTTCATATATTGTAAGTTTTCATTACAGCAATAAATATATCCGCAGGTCAACCGTCGGCAGGCTTGCAGTTTTTTGCTGTTAAACTTTTTGATATCGTCAAACACGCTCCTCATTGGTTTTCTATGGCTGTCTTAAATGCTCGATGTGGGCGATGGAAAAACTTTAAAAGAAAGTTTTTTCTACGCATAGGAATAATGAACTATTGCCTTCAATATTTACATTACAATACCTTAAAATATTCTAATATTCAAAATTTTCTCCAAGCTTGCTGAGCATGAAAAAAAAACCGCGTTACACTAACTACCCTCTAATCCAATTGACATATTGACAAATGTCTCAAAGCGTGAGGCCGTTTTCGTGTGCTTCCGATTGTCGTATCAGATACCATGTGTCAAGATTGTTTAGAAGCAACATCAGCTCTATCTCCACACCCAGAGTTGTTTGCAGTTTGGCCCACATACTCAAGACTGTACTGACGGGGAAGCGTAAAGCTTTGTGAGAGTCCTCATAGTACTGTAAAATGAATCACGAGCAACGGCTTTGATTGTGGGGCCTACAGAAATGGTACCTGTGAAGTCCACCAAGAAAAGAATGTCGGAGGCCAATGTCAGTTCGCACTTTCTACAGCACGTTAACGTATGCTTCCGACACCAAAATTTATGTCGTGAAGCTCCCAAATTTTTCAAGGTAGTTTGCGGAGTATGAGAAGTGGCCTGCCCATTAGCCCGTCAGCTCTGCCGAGACCCTGGATGTCTTTGTTCTTCTCTGCTGGAGGCTCCCTCTTCTTTGCCACGAAGGCGCACATGATGGTGTTACAAATATCCATCTCAGACATCGATGCCTTTACACTCAACTTCTGGGTGTGAAAGAGAGCGATGATTGTTTTTTTTTTTTCGAGCCGTTTTCTGAACTGGACAGCTTGCTGAATATGAAATCTCCCCTCGTTGAAAATCGGACGATGATATTGCCGTTCGATGCGCAGTTCTGCAGGGTTGCGAAAACATGAGGATTTTCATGGATAAAAAAGGAGTCATCTAGTCTTTATCTAAAACCGCTAATTTTTCGTCACCTATTACGTCTCTAGGCTACCAAGATACACATCCATTCCTGATTGAAATCACTCTTTCCGCGGCGGTTTTGTTCCAAGGCGTTTCAATGATCCTGATACAAATGTCCACTTCAAAATTGGAACGATAATTCGCACGATCCCTACTATAAACAACAAAACCCGAAAAAGAAACGACTGGGCAGAGGCAGGCGAGAACACAGGGTGGTACTTCAAACAAGTGGTTAGATCCGTCAATCTTTAAAGAATCTTCTGGCTCCAGATTTTTCAGGTGGCTTTGCAGAAACCCGCTGATTTGACCCTGACAACTTCCTTTTTCTGTTACAATTGCCGTGAACGGACAGGAATTCTTATTGGTCTTTGTCGTAAAAAAAATGTTCAGTAAATCTAACTTTCTTCCCGACACCTGTTTTATCAGCACCTGGTCGTTCAATTCTCTAAAAGAGGTATTGACTTACTCTTGAACTTAGAGGGTTTCTGAGTAATGGCCTGAAAATTCTTGCTCGCAGCACTTTTAGCTTTCTTTCGAAAAGGGACCGTGGCAATACCGTGAAGTCCCCTCCTGTTTCCAAGAAGAAACTGAACTAGTCTCCTCAGCGTACATGATAGTATTACGCGTATGCTCTAATATCGGCAATTAATGTAAATTGCAAAACCAAAGAACCTAAAAATTGAGCCTTATGGGACACTATACCTAATCGGTCCTAAAGTAGCAGAATGCCCATTAACACTTATAAATTGGAATCTATCGGTCAGATAGCTACGGATAAAATTACGATCAACGCAGACGCCTGCCGACTGAGGTGCGCATCTGTGCAGTTTTGCAAAGGTCAGTCTAACTTGCTTTATACTTGTCATGTGCATAGGTATTCCTGTGTGGACGCGAACATTCTGAAATAGTATAGCGTTCTTGAGTTCTGTTACACAGGCCTTAGCCGGAGGTCAGCGCATTAATGCAGGTCTAAGTACACTTCGATAACAAAGCCGCACACGACGAGTACTTAAAAGCTCGCGAGGTAGCCTCTCTGAATACACGGTTCTTTGTGGAAAATCACTTAAGAGAAGGGTAATACGAAGGTACTAAATGCATAAAGGAGCACCCTACTGCGTTTCATGCAGCAGCATCATTAATGGCTAGCAAATATGCGCCTGTAATTTTTATGAGGACAAAGTTCCTCGCGTAGCTGTCGCAGCTGCAACCGGATATGGGATTGTTTTTTTGAAGCGAAAGCTTCACTACGCTAGGTCGAGCCGCGCTTCGCGTGGCACTAAATTTGACCTTCACCGAGTTAGAGGGCATGCATGGCTATAAGTCGCACCACAGCTAAGCCCTTAAGCCTAACCTTGTGAACCATCTTCGTGTCGCACCGCATGGTCATCACCTTTGACCTTACGATGACCCTTGACCCTATGGGCGACCTTTCAGTTTTGTGTTAAGGAAAGCGGGAGGGGGTCACGTGATTAGTCACGTGGATGACGTCAAGTAATGATTGCTGTGAAGCTTTCGCTGAATACCCTGTTTAACTATAGAAAACCTCTGCCAATTTTTTTTTTTATATTTATCTAAAGCGCTGTATTTTGATAACAGTGTTTTCTCTTCGGTTGTCAATCATCTCATGACAAAACTCGTGGCTGCATTTTCTTCCTTATGCAAAGTCGCGTTACTTATTTCTACAAAAAAAAACTTATTACGGCGTAAAAGAAGAACCACAGGTCTCACAAATCTTCTTCAGTCGTAAGTATTGA